>NC_088413.1:36276569-36531569 GCF_034236695.1 Oncorhynchus nerka | reverse complement strand
TTAACCCCTCGTTCCATGTGTCTCTACTCTGTTCGGTGGTGGTTGGTCCTCTCCAGGAGTCTGAGGTGCGGGAGGTTCCTCCACCCCCTCTGGACATTGAGGGGTACCAGCGTACTCCGTCCGTTCCATCCTGGATTCGAGGCGTTGGGCGGGGGGCCTTCAGTACCTCGTGGAGTGGGAGGGGTATGGTCCGGAGGAAAGATGCTGGGTTCCGGTGGAGGATGTGTTGGATCCTTCAATGCAGGGCGATCCGTCCACCATCGCTGGCCGGATCGCCCTGCACCTCGCCCTCCGGGTCATCCCCAAGGCCGGTGTCGGCGCGCCGCTGGAGCCACGCGTCAATGGGGGGTACTGTCACGACATCCCCTGAAGTCGGCTCCTCTCCTTGGTCGGGCGGCATTCGACGTCACCGGCTTCCTAGCCATCGCCGCTCCGCAATAGACTGGTGTTCGTTTATTCCGTGTTTTGTCACGAGGTCTGTTTAATTGTTTGAACATAATTATTGTGACTGTTTGTGCGTTTTGCACAGTGCCTATTGGCTGGTTCCTGCCTCAATAAAGTGTGCGCCTGTTCACAACTCCCTGCTCTCCTGCACCTGACTCCGCTCCCAGTACACACACCATTGACAAGATCATCCATTTACCCACACAGTGTCACACAAAGACACGGCGGTTGGAACCAAAAATCTCCAATTTGACTCCAGACCAAAGGACAAATATCCACCAGTCTAATGTCCATTGCTCATGTTTCTTGGCCTAAACAAGTCTTTTCTTCTTATTGGTGTCCTTTAGTAGTGGTTTCTTAGCAGCAATTTGACCACGAAGGACTGATTCACATAGTCTCCTCTGAACAGTTGATGTTAAGATATGTCTGTTACTTGAACTCTGTGAAGCATTTATTTGGGCTGCAAATTCTGAGGCTGGTAACTCTAATGAACTTATCCTCTGCAGCAGAGGTAGCTCTGGGTCTTCCATTCCTGTGGCGGTCCTCATGAGAGCCAGTTTCATCATAGCGCTTGATGGTTTTTGCGACTGCACTTGAAGAAACATAATTATTTCTTGACATTTTCCGTATTGACTGACCTTCATTTCTTAAATGAATGATGGACTGGCAAATGTCTTTGCTTATTTGAGCTGTTCTTGGCATAACATGTATTTGGTATTTTATCAAATAGGGCTATCTTTTGTATACCACCCCTACCTTGTCACAACACAACTGATTGGCTAAAACACACTAAGAAGGAAATAAATTCCACAAATGAACTTTTAAGAAGGCACACATGTTCATTTAAATTCCAAGTGACTACCTCATGAAGCTGGTTGAGAGAGAATGCCAAGAGTTTGCAAAGCTGTCATCAAGCTGTCATCATCGTACCATTGAGAGCATCTTGACTGGCTGCATCACCACTTGGTATGGCAAGCCGAGCTCCCTTGCCATCCAGGACTTCTATACCAGGCGGTGTCAGAGGAAGGCCCTAAAAATTGTCAAAGAGTCCAGCCACCCAAGTCATAGACTGTTCTCTCTGCTACCACACAGCAGGTGGTACCTGAGTGGTAGCGGAGCTCCAAGTCTGGGACCAAAAGGCTCCTGAACAGTTTCTACCCCTAAGACATTATACTGTTGAACAGTTAATCGAACCGCTACCCGGACTATTTTCATTGACCCACTTTTTTTGTATTGTCCCTCTTGCACTGGCACTATGCACATTCACCGGACTCTACCCACACACTCACACACACTCACACATACTACAGTACACTAACACACACACACACACACACACACACACACACACACACACACACACACACACACACACACACACACACACACACACACACACACACCACAAATAAAAACACAAACACACACACTCAAACTACATGCGCTCACAAACTCAAAACATACACACGCATGCATATTGATGCCACACACACACATACTCACATTCAGTGCCTTCAGAAAGTATTCACACCCCTTGACTTGTTCCACATTGTGTTACAGAATGGGGATGAGTGAAACGTACTCCTCAGCCTTAAGTGTCCCACTTGCGTCACCTCATTAGCTAGCCTTTGAGGTAGCTTTTAGGCCAAATCATGAGCCAGTGGTACTCGCTAAGCAAGTAGTGTGACGTCATTTACACCTACACAAAATACCCCATAATGTCAAAGTGGAATTATGACATTTTTACAAATTAATAAAACTCAAAACCTGAAATGTCTGGTGTCAATAAGTATTCAACCCCTTAGTTATGGCAAGCCTAATGCGAATCTACCATGTATTGACTCAGGAGCTTGAATACTTATATAGTTGAAGTCGGAAGTGTACATACACCTTGGCCAAATACATTTAAACTTTAAACTTTTCACAATTCCTGACATTTAATCCTAGTAAAAAGTTGCTGTCTTAGGTCAGTTAGGATCACCACTTTATTTTAAGAATGTGAAATGTCAGAATAATAGTAGAGAGAATGATTTATTTCAGCTTTATTTTCTTTCATCACATTCCCAGTGGGTCAGAAGTTAAAATTTTGTCCCATTGCTCCTGACAGAGCTGGTGTAACTGAGTCAGGTTTGTAGGCCTCTTTGCTCGCACACACTTTTTCAGTTCTGCCCAAACATTTTCTATAGGATTGATGTCAGGGCGTTGTGATGGCCACTCCAATACCTTGACTTTGTTACCCTTTGCCATTTTGAGAAGTGCACCAGTCCCTCCTGCAACAAAGCACCCCCACAACATGATGCTGCCACCACCGTGCTTCACATTTGGGATGGTGTTCTTCGGCTTGCAAGCCTCCCCCTTTTTCCTCCAAACATAATGATGGTCATTATGGTCAAACACTTAAATTTTGGTTTCATCAGACCAGAGGACATTTCTCCAAAAAGTACGATCTTTGTCCCATGTGCAGTTGCAAACCGTAGTCTGACTTTTTTTATGGAGGTTTTGGAGCAGTGGCTTCTTCCTTGCTTCTTCCTTTTGTACCTGTTTCCTCCAGCATCTTCACAAGGTCCTTTGCTGTCGTTCTGTGATTGATTTGCACTTTTCGCACCAAAGTACGTTCATCTCTAGGAGAGAGAACGCATTTCCTTCCTGAGCGGTATGACGGCTGCGTGGTCCCATGGTGTTTATACTTGCATACTATTGTTTGTACAGATGAACATGGTACCTTCAGGTGTTTGGAAATTGCTCCCAAGGATGAACCAGACTTGTGGAGGTCTACGATTTTTCTTCTGAGTTCTTGGCTGATTTATTTTGATTTTGGTAGGCCTTGAAATACATCCACAGGTACACCTCCAACTGACTCAAATGATGTCAATTAGCCTAACAGAAGCTTCTAAAGCCATAACATCATTTTCTGGAATTTCCCAAACTGTTTAGTAAAGGCAAAGTAAACATAGTGTATTTAAACTTCTCACCCACTGGAATTGTGATACAGTGAATTATAAGTGAAATAATCTGTCTGTAAACAATTGTTGGAGAAATGCCTTGTGTCATGCACAAAGTAGATGTCCTAACCGACTTGCCAAAACTATAGTTTGTTAATTAACAAGAAATGTGTGGAGTGGTTGAAAAACAAGTTTTAATGACTCCAACCTATGTGGATGTAAACTTCCCACTTCAACTGTAGGCTTGTTATTGTTATTTCATTGCTTTACTATTTCCTGTTATTTATTAGCACATTTTTCTTCATTTTTAACTGTAAATCGTTGGGAAAGGGCTCGTAAAGTAAAGCATTTTAGGGTAAAGTCTACACCTGTTGTATTCGGGGCATGTGACAAAAAAATGTCATTCGATTTGATACCCCAAGAGTTGTGCAAGGTTGGTATTATCTTACTCAAAATGATTCCTAGTTGTAATGTTTGCCAAAGGTGCTTCCACCAAGTATTACCTCTAAGATGTGAAGACATACACAATCAATACACCCTCCTTTTGTATTTCTAGTCATTTGGAAAATATCCTGTTCTTTTTTCTTTCCCTTTGAAAATGTGAAGTAGGTTGTGTAGATCAATCGAAAAACAATCAAATGCGATCCCTTTTTTTGATTACCTTTTTAACGCAGCAAAAGATCAAGACTGTGCAAGGGGGTGTGTAGTCGTTGACTAGCGACTGTAGCCTATATCTGCTGTCGAACAATATTGACTTCAAAACAACGTCATCTTCCACTGCAACAAGTCTCCTGTGCCTCTTTGTGACTCCCTGACTCAGTCCCCAGTGTCCCCATCTGCTCCATACCAACTCTTAACAAGCTAACAAGCTTCACTTTCCAAAAGAGCAAACGCTTGACTTGACCTCCAGTTACTCACCGGCTTAATAGCCCTTGCAGAGCATTAGCTGCTGCTGTCGAGAGTGGGGTCAGAAGTCGAGAACAGTCCAGTGCTTTGTTTGTCAGTATGATTGTCAGTGTGTGTATGCGTGTGTGTGTGTGTGTGTGCGTGTGTATGTCTGGAGGCAGTCTGGGTTCAGTGAGGAAGTGCTGACCTCGGGTCAGTGCTGTGAGAGCAGGTGGAGTTCGGACAGGACAGACAAAGAGAATGGCCAATCAATAATGACATCATTCACGTCAGAAAATCTACTCAAACAAGAAAGTGGATGACATCACAGACCTGCATTACTACAACTTGTATTAGCTAATTGCCAACATTTCAAAGGTGAAACCCAGACTGTAAATCTGTGTTTGGGACAGTGCCACTGTGCAGTGTGAAAACTTGAAACAAATTAAGCTACAAATCGCATATTCAGTGATTTGTCACTTGAGAGCAGAGCTTTGTGGCTCTATACATTACTATACAACAGATGGGCCTACTGTACTGCATACTGTTTCATAACAGTTAAAAGATGAGACAGCAATACTGATGAAAACAGTGGGGCTTGCGATCATCACGCAAGCAGGGAGCTTCCTTACAGACGACAGACAAGCGGAGTGGTGACATTTGGCTGCGATAAGACTCGTACACCGGGACGACAGCTGTCAAAACGCAAACAGCTGGAGTCTGGCGCGGCAGCCAGATGAAGGTTTCTTTACCTCCCTTTTTTCTATGCGCCATAACTTACGACAGGTATTCTCTTATTAAGGGAATCAATCAGGTGGGATGGAAGGAGGGAAGGAAGGAAGGAGGGTGAAAAGAGAATGATAACTTCATCTCCTTTGGGTTCCCTCCCATCACAACAAAGGAGGGTACCGCAGAGAGTAAGAGGGAGAGAGAGAGACAAAAACAGAGAGAGGGACTGACGGAGAAAAATACAAAGAATGCAACAGACAGAAAAAGAGAGAGAGAGAGAGAGAGAGAGAGAGAGAGAGAGAGAGAGAGAGAGCATGATGGAGGGAGGAGAGGTTCAGATGTAGAGAGAATGACAGAGAGGGTGAAAGAAAAACAAAGGGAGAGAGAGAAAGCAGTGTGATTGCTATGGATGGCTTCCTCCTCTGTCTCTGTGTTTAAGCCTCTTAGAGGAGGCCTACTGTGCAGCATTGGGCTGTGCAACTCAAATGGTAGACTCTATTCAGGTGCACCTACACATATTTCTACACTTTGCTGAAGAAACGTATAATGACAAAAAATACCCACCGAAGTCTGAGAGAGAGGACACAAAATAATGCAGCATTTTGGTGGATGAGAAAAGTTAGTGAGAAATGCTTACTTTGCTGTAATTAATGCTAGATATCATGGGGTCATTTAAAGAAATGAACAGGTAGGAGAATGAGTGACTGAGTAAGAGACTGGCTGACTGGCTGACGGGCTGAGTGACTGGCTGAGTGACTGGCTGGCTGGCTCAATTGACTTCGAATGAGTGAGTGAGAGAAAATGTGTGACCAAACGATCAACTGACAAAACAATAACGCAAATATTTATCCTTTTATTTGAGCAGGTAGGATGACTGAGAACAGACTTGTCTTTCTTGGGAAATGACCTGAGGAAGTGTTACATGGAGTGATGATTAGGTGGCCATGATGGAATGGTGTGGCATATATACTAAACAAAAATATACGCAACACGTAAAGTGTTTCATGAGCTGAAATTTTAAAAAATCCCAGAAATGTTCCATATACACAAAAAGCTTATTTCTCTCAAATTGTGTGCGCAAATGTGTTTTACATCCCTGTTGGTGAGCATTTCTCCTTTGCCAAGATAACTCATCTGACAGGTGTGGCATATCAAGAAGCTGATTAAACAGCATTATCATCGCACAAGAAAAGGCCACTCTAAAATGCCACACAACAAAATGCCACAGATGCCTCAAGTTTTGAGGGAGGGTGCAAATGGCATGCTGACTGCAGGAATATCCACCAGAGCTGTTGGAACATTGAATGTTCATTTATTTACCATAAAGTCCATAGTCTTTTTAGAGATTTTGGCAGTTCAACCAACCTGCCTCAAAAACGCAGACCACATGGTACCACGCCAATCCCAGGACCTCCAGATCCGGCTTCTTCACCTGCGGGATCGTCTGAGACCAGCCACCCGGACAGCTGAGGAAACTGACGAGTATTTATGTCTGTAGAAAAGCTTATTTTTTGTGGGGAAAACCCCATTCTGATTGGCTGGACATGGCTTCCCAGAGGGTGGGCCTGGCTCCCAAGTGAGTGGGCCTGGCTGCACCCCTGCCCAGTCATGTGAAATTCATAGATGAGGGCCTAATGAATTTATTTGAATTGACAGATTTCCTTATCAACTGTCTCACTTTAATCCTTAAAAATGTTGCAGGTTTATATTTTTTGCTCTCTCCATTCCGTAAACTACTGGATTGGCACAAAGATTCCTTTAAAACTGACAAGCATGTTGACGAGACTACGAGCACGTGCACACTCTGTGTGTATATTTCTCTGTTGTCCCTAACACGGCTGCCAACCTCCTAACCCTTCTAACGCATCACCGACAAGTCCTAAGAACAGACAAACCAGGCTTTGTAATTAGAAAAAAAAGTCATTAGTGGAATGAAAATTAGACAACCGTTAGACAAGCATTCTAATGTGTGTCTCTGATCTCCTCGCGCCGGAACCTCCGGGCCTGCGTCCCAAATGGCACCCAATTCCCTACATTATGCACTGTTTTTGGACAAGGCCCCTGTGGGCCGTGGTCAGAAGTAGTGCACTATCTGTGAAATAGGGTGCCATTTGGGATGAAACCCCAGCAGTTTGAACCGAGTTGACAGCGGACACCTGGGTCCCTCTGGTAATTGGCAGGGACGTGTGCCCCGTTCCATTCTCCCTGCGCAGCCAGGAGTCCGTTTACATCCACAAAAACTGTCTTCATCCGAACTGTGCCACCAATAATAAAGTGTTTTGTAACTAAATCACAGTTCAGAAATCATGAATCCATTCTGGAAAGAGATTGAGAGAGTGCTGATGATATTTTAAATGAAATAATCAAATATACAGACCACAAATTCAAATTGGCTATAATCAAAATCTTCAACATTATCCTCACTGCAGGTATTTCCCCCTGCTATTTGGAACCAAAGATTTGGCCCAAATAATTAAAGAGGAATTTGCGTTAACAGAAACTTTGGGGGGAATTCTCTGCAGTATCATAAATAGCAGACTGTCATTTCCTTGATGAACACAATGCTCTGAGCAGAAGCCAGATTGGATTTTTAACAAATTACCTCACAACATACAACATTTACACCCTCCACACTAATTGACAAACAAGTAAACCAAAACAAAGGCATTCTATGCCATTAAAAAAACATTACAATCTAAATTCCAATTAGAATCCGGCTTAAATGCTTCCAATCAGTTATAGAACCAATTTCTCTATATGGCAGCAAAGTATGGGGTCCAATCTCTAATAATGAATTTACCAAATGGGACCAACATCCAATCGAAATACTGCATGCACAGTTTTGAAAGACTGTATTGCAAGTATGAAGAAAAACTCAAAATAACGCATGTAGAGCAGGATTGGGCCAATACCCCCCTCCTCATTCGAATAGAAAAAATAGCCATCAAATTTAACAACCATCTAAAAACAAGTGACTCCGAAAATATTTAATCACACAACCCTACAATATCAAGAGATGAAACAAGAGAAGAGTCTCCTCAGCCAGCTGGTTCTGAGGCTCAGTTCACCAACCCAAACCAACCCCATAGAGCCTCAGGACAGCACTCAGAAAATCTGGCCCAACCAAATCATCACAAAACAAAAAAATATATATATCACCTATTGGAAAGACACCACAAAAGATCTAAGTAAACTTCAATGCTATTTGGCTCTAAACAGACAGTACATGGTGGCAGACTATCTGAACACTGTGACTGATAGAAAACTGAGGAAAACATTGACTAGGTACAGACTCAGTGAGCACAGTCTGGCTATAGAGATTGGTCGTCACAGGCAAAACTGGCTGCCCAGAGAGGACAGGCTGTGCTCACTCTGCTCCAGGGCAGAGTTAGAGACAGAGCTGCAATTCCTATTACACTGTGACAAATACTCAGACCTAAGAGAACCTTTATTTTCTAAAATGATCATGCAGTACAAAGAATTTGAAGAAAAAACATATATTTATTGGGTGAAAAGACAAAATGTGTCCTCCTGCCACAACATAAGGGACAGCCAGTGAAAAGTGCAATGTAATGTCAATAGTATTTCCCTTTTTTTGGCTTTCATACCACGTCATGTTGCTTCTCAGTCATGTTGAGACCAGCCTACTACTATTGCTTTAATGTATTGTTATTCTCTTTAATATTGTGTTTGTAGTTGCTGTTGATGGTAATCCCATTTCCACTACTACTATTAATATTGATGCCTTATTGCTATTGGCCCCACCATTTTTGTTATATAACTACTTTGACAATGTAAGTCATTTAACTTGCCATGTCAATAAAGTATATATATTGAATTGAGAGAGAGAGAGAGAGAGAGAGAGAGAGAGAGAGAGAGAGAGAGACAGACAGAGACAGACAGACAGACAGACAGACAGACAGACAGACAGACAGACAGACAGACAGACAGACAGACAGACAGACAGACAGACAGACAGACAGACAGACAGACAGACAGACAGACAGACAGACAGACAGACAGACAGACAGACAGACAGACAGAGACAGAGAGAGACTCGTCTTTGTGGACTCAAACTGAAAACAGGGTGGAGGTTCGGGATTTCCCTACGCAAAAGGTCACATTATTTATTAGACCCAGTCGGGAGACAGGCCCCAGATGTGACCTTTTTAGCCTCCAAATGAAGTTTGTATCTATGCTCTCTGCTGCTCGGCCCTGCTGTTGGCTGTTTAATAGTCTCACTCCACACACACGCGCACCAATGCACTTACACAAATAATATTCATTTAGGTCAGGACCATGGAAACCTTTCTTGAGGAAAACACGGACACGGCAAGAGAAACTCTACGGTAAATAGTTGAACGCACACACAGACCTGACTCACGCCACCCTCTGCATTACAGTCTGTGTTTCTCACGTGCAGCAAATGAGCACTCATGAATAATGGAGAGATGTCCTCTCCTCTTTGAGAAGTTGTTGCATAAGGACATTGTATTGTGTTGACACACATTTACTACTGATTGTCTGACGCCGGTCTGTCATTGGTTCAGGAGTGGCCGCTATAACCTTAAGTTATTTACCCTTTTGATTCGTCCAATTTGAACTCCACTGACATCAAACATTATCACTGAAGTGCCACACTGGCCGTTAAAGCAGCACACTAGGACTCTGTTCTGGTACACCGGTAAAACAGCCACATAACATTACACATCAAAACCATCGCTTACATTTATTTAATTTGACTTAACTAGGCAAGTCAGTTAAGAAAACAATTCTTATTCATAAGGACGGCCAAACCCGGACGACGCAATTGTGCGTCACCCTATGGGAACTCCCAATCACGGCCGGATGTGACGCAGCCTAGATTCAAACCAGGCACTGCAGTGACGCGCCTCTGGCACTGAGATGCAGTGCCTTGAGACCGCTGCGCCCCTCGGGGGCCCAAGGACGGGACGAAGTAGAACAACATGGAACATGGGGCCCAATACAAAACAGTTCCAAGGTGGCTACATTTACAGCTCTACATTTCGTTTCCAAAACTAATGACCATTGCTATGTTTGGAGGAAAAGGAGGGAGGCTTGCAAGCCGAAGAACACCCTCCCAACAGTGAAGCACAGGGGTGGCAGAATCATGTTGTGGGGGTGCTTTGCTGCAGGAGGGACTGGTGCACTTCACAAAATAGATGGCAACATGAGGAGGGAAAATATATGTTGATATATTGAAGCAACATCTCAAGACATCAGTCAGGAAGTTAAAGCTTGAGGACAACAAAGTCAAGGTATTGGAGTGGCCATCACAAAGCCCTGACCTCAATCATATAGATAATCTGAGGGCAGAACTGAAAAAGTGTGTGCGAGCAAGGAGGCCTACAAACCTGACTCAGTTACACCAGCTCTGTCAGGAGGAATGGACCAAAATTCACCCAACTTATTGTGGGAAGCTGGTGGAAGGCTACCCGAAATGTTTGACCCAAGTTAAACAATCTAAAGGCAATGCTACCAAATACTAATTGAGTGTATGTAAACTTTTGACCCACTGGGAATGAGATGAAATAAATAAAATCTGAAATAAATCATTCTCTCTACAATTATTCTGACATTTCACATTCTTAAAATAAAGTGATGATCCTAATTTACAGGGAATTTCTACTGGGATTAAATGTCAGGAATTGTGAAAAACTGAGTTTGAATGTATTTGGCTAAGGTGTATGTAAACTTCCGACTTTAACTGTATATCCGTTTGATATAATTCCAATGTTATTATCATCTCGAGCGCTTCAATCTCTGCGGGGAGTAGGCGGATCAGCGATCATCGACAGTAAATCGGAGAGACTTAATTTCGTTTTGGAGCTCCGACCAGCTTTATCTATCAGCAGGGTGTTGATTTGAGACTTTGTGGGACCTCCCTCTTCGCCCCCCAAATCTGCGGATAAGCCGTGGTCTGCTGACTCTTCCACAGTCGTCTTTTGGGAACGGGGACGTAGGGGGCACGGACCCCATTTAGGAAGGAGCAGAGCTTAGGCAGAGCTGACAGAGAGGGAGATGGAGAGATAGAGAGGGAGTCTGACAAAGAGAAGGGAAAGAAAAACAAGCGGGGTAGTAGAGGGTTCTGAGAAAGAGAAGGGAAAGAAAAACAAGCGGGGTAGTAGAGGGTTCTGAGAAAGAGAAGGGAAAGAAAAACAAGCGGGGTAGTAGAGGGTTCTGAGAAAGAGAAAGGGGGAAAGAAAAACAAGCGGGGTAGTAGAGGGTTCTGAGAAAGAGAAGGGAAAGAAAAACAAGCGGGGTAGTAGAGGGTTCTGAGAAAGAGAAGGGAAAGAAAAACAAGCGAGGTAGTAGAGGGTTCTGAGAAAGAGAAGGGAAAGAAAAACAAGCGGGGTAGTAGAGGGTTCTGAGAAAGAGAAGGGAAAGAAAAACAAGCGGGGTAGTAGAGGGTTCTGAGAAAGAGAAGGGAAAGAAAAACAAGCGGGGTAGTAGAGGGTTCTGAGAAAGTAAGAAGAGCGACACGGATGGAGAGCTGCTGGAGTGGGGATGAGGTGAAGAGAGAGGGCAAGCTTGGACAGAGAGGATTTACACTTGAACTTCTCCTGAAAGCAGGGCTTCAACTGTCAGGACTGATGTTCTCTCTCTGAGACCAAGGGTCAACTTCCAACTCAACTACAGCGAATGTGACCGTGACTGTGTGTGTGTATATGTCTGTGTGTGTGTGTGTGTGTGTGTGTGCACATGTGCATGTGCCCGCATGCCCTTCCCTCACACGTACAAAAGCAACTACATTTTTTTTTTAAAGAAGAAAGAAAAGCAATTTTACAGAAATAAATCAATCCCCTGATCCAAAAGCAGAGAGACAAAAAGGGTCTGGTTCATGAAAAAAGTAAGTGCCTGTAATGACTTATCAGTCCGGCCACAAAGGAGTCCCGAGTCCCCGACATCAAGGGCATTTTCATTTTCTGGCTATAACACTATATACTAAGGCCCGGGATTCATTTCAAGGTTAATAAATGTGTGTTCCCCTAACTTGCCTAGGGGGCCTAATGACATGCGAGAGGGAGACAGATGCCCCAATACAGGTGCCCCACAAATCAAATCAAAACCAAATCAAATCTTCTTTGTCACATTCGCCGAACACAAGAGGTGTTTTTGTTTTACCTTACCGTGAAATGCTTACCTACCAGCCCTTAACCAACGATGCAGTTTGAAGAAAATAGAGTTAAGAAATGATTTACTAAATAAACTCATGTAAAAAAATTGAAAATGAGGCTATATACCGAGTCAATGTGTGGGGGTACAGGTTAGTCAAGGTAATGTGCATGTAGGTAGGGGTAAATGGACTATACATAGATAATAAACAGTGGGTTGAGGGGGGTTGCAAAGGGTCTGGGTGGCCACGTAATTCATTCATTGTTCAGCAGTCTTATGGTTTGGGGGTAGAAGCTGTTAAGGAGCCTTTTGGACCTAGACTTGGTGCTCTGGTACAGGTTGACGTGTGGTAGCAGAGAGAACAGTCTTTGACTTGTGTGAGCACCTCACCCTTGCTTTATTGTAGGGTCAACAAAACACAACACAACACAACACACAGAAGGCTTTCATCAGAAAATGAACAAGCTAACAAGTTCTACTAATATACGTATATATCGCTTGAACTCGAGAGTGTGTCGTCAGCACAAATGACCCAGCACTGAAGTAAAGCACAGTACACACTATACTCAGCAGCTATCAAGTGAGGAGTATACATTGCTCATCTGTCGACAAGGAGAAAGGTAGTAACTGTACAAGGTCCCTGGGGTAAAGTGTGCAAAAAACTGAATTTCCAGTGCCTGGCAATGTGCTGGGGTAGGATATATAAGATGTATCCAAAATGGCACCCTATACCCTTTTTAGTGCACTAAAAGTATAGGGTTATGGTTAAAACTAGCACACTGTATAGGGAATAGTACACCATTTGGGATGAACACATAGTAGAGGAGTAGAGGAGTGGCAGAGACAGGCTTGATTGACTTGCCTCAAAATTGTTATGCTCGGCCTTGCACAGCCTAGCTTAAATCTAGCATCAGCGTTTTACACCTCATTTCTGGACTATTAAGTAACCTAGTGCATGCCATTAAAATAATAATTGGTAAGAAGGAGGAAGAGGGTAATGGCAGCATCTCAAATGGCACCCTATTACCTATAGTGCACTGCATTTCACCATAGCCCTATGAGCTCTGGTCAAAAGTAGTGCACTAAATAGGGAATATGGTGCCATTTGGGACTCATAATATGTTATGCACGGTTCAAATGCTAAAGAGTCATTTGGCGAGGGCTATTCATTTTGAAAACTCCCACGTGACGGGCCAATCTTTTGTAACGGAGCCTGATCAGCGAGTCCTGATCCAGACACCTGGGGGACTGAGAGAGCACTGGTCACTTCAGCCCATTCTGTTGATCACACACCTGTCCAGAGTGGGAATATGGTACACTATACACACAAAAGTATGTGGACAGCCCTTCATGAGTGGATTCAGCAATTTCAGAAACACCTATTGCTGACAGGTGTATAAATTTGAGCGCACAACCATGCAATCTCCATAGCTAAACATTGGCAGTAGAATGGCCTTACTGAACAGCTCAGTGGATGCCACCTTTCCAACCATTCGGTTCGTAAAAATTCTGCCCTGCTAGAGCTGCCTCTGCCTCTGGAAACAACGTCAGCACAAGTACTGTTAGTTGGCAGCTTCATGAAATGTGTTTCCATGGCCGAGCAGCCGCACATAAGCCTAAGATCACCATGTGCAATGCCAAGTGTCGGCTGGAGTGGTGTAAAGCTCGCTGTCATTGAACTCCGGAGTAGTGGAAACGTGTTCTCTGGAGTGATGAATCATCTGACAGTTCATCGGACCAATCTGGGTTTGGCGGATGCCAGGAGAAATGCTACCTACCCGAATATGTATTGCCAACTGTAAAGTTTGGTGGAGGAGGAATAATGGTATGGAGCCGTTTTTCATGGTTTGGGTGAGCCCTCTTAGTTCCAGTGAAGGGAAATATTTATGCTACAGCATACAATGACATTCTAGATTATTTCCTGTTTCAGCATGACAATGTCCCTGTGCACAAAACAAGGTCCATACAGAAATGGTTTGGTGTGGAAGAACTTGACTGGCCTGCACAGAGCCCTGACCTCAGCCCCATCGAAAACGATTCATTTCGTGTATGATTTAGGAATATTGATGTTAGACAAGCTGGTGTCCACATTCGTTTGGGGATGTAGTGCTTCACTCATTATTTGTCTTGATTTGAACCCTTTCTCTCTCCACCCCCTCTCTCTCCTTCCCCCTCTCTCTCTTTCACTCAACAAATATGCAAAGCACAGGAACACACAAACACAAACACACAAATGCACACACACAAACACACAAACACACACAAAGTCTCATCTCCAAGTAGAAGTGGGCTGACCAAACACTTTTGATATGAGCGGGCATTATTTAGGTTATGGGCTTTGGCATGCTGAAGGGAGCATGCCAGGATAAGAGAAAGTCTAATATCCTGACTCACACGCACTCACTCAAACACACATGAAGGCCTGCACGCATGCACACACACTCCCCCCCATCCCTCTTGAGCTAAAAATCCATAACTTCAGCCCCATGAAGGTCAATATGGACAATCGATAAGTCTCACTGTGCCGACACTTTTTTCTCTCTTTTCATTTTATTCATTGGCTGGTTTTTGTTTTGTTTATGTGTTTTGGTTGTTTTCTGGCACCCTGTCAGCACGGCGGCCCAGGTGTGCCTGGAATCTTCAAGATCCACAGAGGAAAATATTTTGTTTGTGCTTTTCTTCCCTGGTTCTCAATCTGCTGCCAGGTTTGTTAAAGAGTGGCATTCACACACACACACACACACACACACACACACACACACACACACACACACACACACACACACACACACACACACACACACACACACACACACACACACACCTCCAACGCTGGTATGAGACCGTGACATACACACTGAGAGTGTGCCAGACGTGTGTATGATAGGATGTGAAGTGGCACCAAAAGCACGTCTGAAGCAAAGGTCTCTGAATGTCGGGTGGCTAGCCTCAATGGAAGACCCATTAGTGGCCCTGTGGTCATGTCCCTCGACTGTCCATGTCCCTCTGTCCTTTCACGCCCACACTAATACGGAAGCGCTGTTCGAATGCACAGAGACGGAACACCGGGGGAAACAAAAGTTGTCGACCGCACACACGGTGTGTAAAAACACAAACACGCCCGAGAGAACAGAAAATCCAAAGTAGACTTTCACACACACACACACACACACACACACACACACACACACACACACACACACACACACACACACACACACACACACATACTTTTGCTAGTTTCAGTTATTATCAGTTGACAATTCCTTTACTTTTCATCACAGTTATTTTTTGTCACATAACAGTCAGCGCATTTTGTTAAATTTAAGAAATATATATATATATTATATATATATATATTTCTTTAACTTCCATCATTTGCACATTCAGCTAGGCCTACTATCTATCCCCTCATGAACCTTAGCTGGAAACATTGTGATTTTAAACCATTCCAGACATAATTAACCACGTGCCTTCAGAAAGTACTCCCCTTGACTTGTTCCGCATTTTGTTGTGTTGCAGCCTGCATTTAAAATGGAATACATTGAGATGTTGTGTCACTTGCCTATCCACAACAATGAAACTAAAATGTAATGAGTCAATAAGTATTCATCCCCGTTGTTTTAGCAAACTTAAAGAAGTTCATGATTAAACATGTGCATAACAAGTCACATAATAAGTTGCATGGACTTACTAATAGTGTTTAACGTGCTTTCTGAATGACTACTTCCTGTCTGTACTCCACACATACAATTCTCTGTAATGTCCCTCAGTCGAGCTGTGCATTTCAAACACAGATTCAACCACAAAGACCAGGGAGGTTTTCCAATGCTTTGAAAAGAAGGACACCTATTGGTAGATAAAAAGCAATTGTTATTACACTTTTGAAAGTGTATCAATACACCTAGTCACTACAAAGATACAGGCGTCCTTTCTAACTCAGTTGCCGGAGAGGAAGGAAACCATTTCCCCATGAGGCCAACTGTGACTTTAAAACAGTCACAGAGTATAATGGCTGTGACTACGACATTGTAGTTACTCCTCAATACGAACCTAAATGACAGAGTGAAAAGAAAGAAGCCTGAACATAATTTATATAATCCAAAACATGCATCCTGTTTGCAATAAGTCACTAAAGTAAAACTGCAGAAAATGTGGGAAAGAAAGTGTTCTTATGGGAAAATACAACACAGCCAATCACTGAGTACCACTCTTCATATTTTCAAGCATGGTGGTGGCTGTATCATGCCATCGGCAAGGACTAGGGAGATTTTTTTTAGGATACAAATAAATGGAATAGAGCTAAGCAAAGGCAAAATCCTAGATGAAAACCTGGTTCAGTCTGCTTTCCACCAGACACTGGGAGACAAATTCACCTTTCAGCAGGAAAACAACATAAAACACAAGGCCAAATATACACTGGAGTTGCTTACCAAGACAACATTGAGTGGCCCAGTGGCCTAGTTTGGCTTGGCAAATTGTGAAAATGGATGTCTAGCAAAGATCAACAACCAACTTGATTAAGCTTGAAGAATTAAATAATAATAATAGTGCAAATATTGTACAATCCAGGTGTACAAAGCTCTTAGAGACTTACCCAGAAAGACTCAGTTGTAATCGCTGCCAAAGGTGCAACATGTATTGACTCAGGGGTGTGAATACTTATGTAAATGAGATATTTCTGTATTTCATTTTCAATACATTTGCTAAAATGTCTAAAAAAAACATGTTTTCATTTTGTCATGATGGGATATTGTGTGTAGATGGGTGAGACAGAAATGGATATCGAATTCAGGCTGAAACGCAACAACATGTGGTATAAGTCAAGGGGTATGAACACTTTCTGAAGGCACTGTAGGCTATAAAGCCTTGGCTACAGGTAAAAAATACAGCTCTAATTTGTCTCCTCGTCATAACCGTCGGGAGTGGGGTAAATCACAGTGATTTCCTTGAAAATGGGAGTCTGAGCTTACCATAAGTACCAGAAGTATTAATATTCAACACACGGCATTTGTTTTTCCAATCGAAAAAAGCAGCCGCAACTTGCCTTTGCTGACCGCAAGAGCGCCAAAAGAAGGTGATATGAATAACAGTGCACATGGTAATTAAGAGCTTTTGATGTGGTCAGAGAAAAAAAATGGCCTATATCAAAGCAAAGATTATCAAAGACATGATTGTTTCTAATTGAGGTCAATTACAATTGAAGTGTCCTGGCTGCGCATTAGTTCAAAAGAGAGACTAACGATTGAAGTGACCGTTGGGGAGCTGTGTGTGGGAAAGAGCCAGCTTGACTTCAAAGACCTTATCGTCAACGATTGCATTAAATATTCTGCAACGATATGCAACGGTATGCATGCTTTTGATTGGACACGGCTTTATGAAAAGGAGACTCATGGCCAATTGAATGTCCATTCGTCTCACACAGAATTCTCGTCTCGTTACATTTGTGTCAATTCAATTGAAAAGTCATTTGTAATAGTTATTGGGTTTTTTTTCAGGGCATCTTGGCTCCTTATTGTCAGTAGCTTTAGGCAGGAAAAAGAGGAAGTTGACAAATATATATTGTGTTAAAAGTTATTGACGAAATTAAAAAGTTGTTGACGAAATTAACACCGACACACACAGCTCGTTGCAGCTTCCCAGCCCACGGCCTCTCTTTCTCCCTGCCTGCCAGCTGTCTGTGTGTGTGTGTCCGTGTGTGTGTGTGTGTGTGTGTGTGTGTGTGTGCGTGCGTGCGTGCGTGCGTGTTTGTGTTTGTGTCCGAGTGAAAGCCATGGAGAGAGCCGGGAAATCCTGCTCACCGGAGAAGAAAGAGATACAATCGCAAAGGGGTCGCCCACCTATTCCTCAGCACGGACCTCATATGCTAAAATCCCACTGGCACCTAAACAGAGCGGGCACCAGGTGAGTGTCACACACACACAGCAAAAACAACAACACAAACACGCTTCATGCTAATCAGATCTCTTCTAATCATCCTTATACACCACCACTTCGTTGGCCATTACTGTACAAAATAGTGGTGCTTTGTTAATATATTTTGAAGCACTGTGAAGTTGGGCCACGGGGCAAAAATGTGACGTGTAAAACAGTGGGAGAGAGGTTTGCTAACAAAAGCCATTTGGAATGTTGGACATATGGGCCTGGATTAACACGCTGTGTAGCTGGCCAATGGTCACTGAGAGACTGGGAGGACGACAAATAGAGAGACAGGGAGGGAGAGAAGCGAAGAGAGAGAGGGAGAGGGCGGCAGAGAGAGAGGGCAACGGCGAGAGAGAGAGAGAGAGAGAGAGGGCGACAGCGAGAGAGAGAGAGAGAGAGCGAGAGAGAGAGAGAGAGAGAGGGCGACAGCGAGAAGGTGCCAGCGAGAGAGAGAGAGAGAGAGAGAGAGAGTGGCAGAGAGAGAGAGAGAGTGGCAGAGAGAGAGAGAGAGAGAGAGAGAGAGAGAGAGAGAGAGGGCGAGAGGGCGACAGCGAAAGGTGACAGCGAGAGAGACAGAGAGAGAGACAGAGAGAGACAGAGAGAGAGACAGAGAGAGAGACAGAGAGAGACAGAGAGAAACAGAGAGAGAGACAGAGAGAGACAGAGAGAGACAGAGAGAGACAGAGAGAGAGAGAGAGATGGTGGCAGAGAGAAAGACAGAGAGACAGAGAGAGACAGAGAGAGACATAGAGAGAGAGAGAGAGAGAGAGAGAGAGAGAGAGAGAGAGAGATGGTGGCAGAGAGAAAGACAGAGAGACAGAGAGAGACAGAGAGAGTGGCAGCTGGTTACAGCGAATAAAGACCACAGTCTAATGGACTCTGGTCAAAAGTAACGCATTCTGTAAGGAATAGGGTGCCATTTGGGACACAAACGATAGTTCTGTTTCATCTGAGGGGCAGCAATCGCAGTGCAACGAAACAATTCCTTATATTTTCCATTTCTTTTGATTTTGGTCTGTGCGTGTTCAGATCAATAGCTTTAGTAGCCATTGATGTTTCTGTCAGTTAAATGATGGTATCACAAGTAGTGGATTATGAAAAATACATTTGAATGCTTCACACACATTATAAAAACAGGCGAATAACATGACATAACAGGATCAAAACAAACAACAATAACCATTCTTGGACAATTGTAACATTAACAGGCCTTCATTCAGTAGATTATCACGTGTATAAAAATATACTAAATACTCCTTTGGGGATGAGTCAGTCTTTCATTGGGTTTAGTGTAGATGTAGCCTAGATTTCAGCAGCATTTCTCTGGGTTATAATACCATGAGCTCCCCTGTATGGGCATTATCATTTTGATTGAAGTTTGAGCTGCATCAATTGTTCATAATAAATCCATTTAGGACGTGTCAGATTGGCACAACGGGTTCCAGGAGACTAGGATGTCAGTAGCCTCCGACTCCCTGGCTCTGTGTGTGACAGCCTCAGAGGACAGGTGGTGTAATAGAACCTGTGATTTAAAACCCGTGATTTATAGGTTGGCTGCATCCCACGCAACCTAACACAACACCGCCAAGACAAATCACCTCACGGGGCATCTGTTGGTGCTCAAGCCCAAAACACTTCAACCTTGTAGTCCCATATAGGCAAAAGCTCCTTGTAATGTTTAAAGAAAAAGCTACATGGTGTTTTTCAAAATTCAATACAGAGGTCCAAATGTAAAAGGTGAGTGCGGGTGTCAGGCATAGCGGCAGTTTATTTTCTGGTGTTGCTGACCGCAAAACAGCCTCACTAGACACAACACCCCATATAGTTCAAAGGTTTAGAAAAAAAGCCAAGCAACATTTGTCAACACAGGGGTCAAAAGGTGAAAGGTCAATAAAGGGGTCATGCATAGCGGCAGTTTGTTTACTCCTCTAAGTGACTGTTTACCTCTGACAGAGTGACTCCGAGGCGGGGGTTAATAAGGAGCTGACCTCTTATCACCTCAGCCGTTTCAGACTAAACGCTCTCTCTCCCAGGGAAGAAAACGGTAAGTGTAATTCACGTCAGGCAATTGGGTCTCAGCGTTAGGCGATATCTGAGTGATATTATTTGGTGATTCTTGTTGTGGTACATGGGACTGATCGGGTGGCTATCGTAGTCAAAAGATCTGACTACACACGAGGCACTTGTTTATCAACACAATGGGACTATCTCTCTTTGCAATTTAATTGTTACAGTTGAAGTCGGATGTTTACATACACCTTAGCCAAGTACATTTAAACTCAGTTTATCACAATTCCTGACATTTAGTCCTAGTAAAAATTCCCTATCTAGGTCAGTTAGGATCACCACTTTATTTTAAGAATTTGAAATGTCAGAATAATAGTAGAGAGAATGATTTATTTCAGATTTTATTTCTTTCATCACATTCCCAGTGGGTCAGAAGTTGACATACATATTTGGGAGCATTGCCTTTAAATTGTTTAACTTGGGTCAAACGTTACGGGTAGCCTTCCACAAGCTTCCTACAATAAGTTGGGTGAATTTTGGCCCATTCCTCCTGACAGAGCTGGTGTAACTGTCAGGAGGTTTATAGGCCTCCTTGCTCGCACACGCTTTTTCAGTTCTGTCCACATATTTTCTATAGGATTGAGGGCAAAGCTTTGTGATGGCCAGTCCAATAACTTGACTTTGTTGTCCTTAAGCCATTTTGCCACAACGTTGGAGGTATGCTTGGGGTCATTGTCCATTTGGAAGACCAATTTGCGACCAAGCTTTAACTTCCTGACATGGTGTTCTTCGGCTTGCAAGCCACCCCCATTTCCCTCCAAACATAACGATATGGTATTTATGGCCTAACAATTCAATTTTGGTTTCATCAGATCAGATGACATTTCTCCAAAAAGTACGATCTTTGTCTCTATGTTCAGTTGCAAACCGTAGTCTGTTTTTTTTATGGCGGCTTTGGAGCAGTGGCTTCTTCCTTGCTGAGCGGCCTTTCAGGTTATGTCGATACAGGACTCGTTTTACTGTGGATATAGATACTTTTGTACCTGTTTTCTCCAGCATCTTCACAAGGTCCTTTGCTGTTGTTCTGGGATTGATTTGCACTTTTTGCACCAAAGTACGTTCATCTCTAGGAGACAGAACACATCTCCTTCCTGAGCGGTATGATGACTACGTTGTACCATGGTGTTTATACTTGCCTACTATTGTTTGTACAGATGAACGTGGTACCTTCATGCGTTTGAAAATTGCTCCCAAGGATGAACCAGACTTGTGGAGGTCTACAATTCTCTTTCTGAGGTCTTGGCTGATTTATTTTGATGTTCCCATGGTGTCAAGCAAAGAGGCACAGAGTTTGAAGATAGGCCTTGAAATACATCCACAGGTACACCTCCAATTGACTCAAATGATGTCAATTAGCCTATCAGAAGCTTCTAAAGCAATGACATCATTTTCGGGAATTTCCCAAGCTGTTTAAAGGCACAGTCAACTTAGTGTTTGTAAACTTCTAACCCACTGGAAATGTGATACAGTGCATTATAAGTGAAATAATCTCTCTGTAAACAATTGTTGGAAAAATTACCTGTGTTGTTCACAAAGTACATGTCCAAACCGACTTGCAAAAACTATAGTTTGTTAACAAGAAAGTTGTGGAGTGGTTGAAAAACGAGTTTAATGACGTCAACCTAAGTGTATGTAAACCTCTGACTTCAACTGTATGTAGGCAAAAATATCATCATCTAAAGGTCCAAATCAACTACCTCCTAGGCCGCTCTCTATTGTGCTCCAGGTTGCTTTCAGGTAGGAGTTGTTGTAGCTCCCAGAGAAACCTATTACTGTGCTCCATGGCTCGCCTGGAGCGCAACAGTACCTGGCTGCATCAAACTCACAGGAATTTTTATCAACAGCAGTGGGTCGTCTAGACCAAAAACCCAATAAGAACACTTAGAAACCAGGTTAGAAACCTGAATGGTGATTGGCTGAAAATTGTGGTATATCAGACTGTATACCACGTGTATGACCTCCCCAAAAAATGCACTTTTCTAATTATGTTGGTAACCAGTTTGTAACAGCACACCCTGACCAAACAAAACATAGAAACATACAAAGCAAACTATGGTCAGGGTATGACAATATGGCTAATATACCACGGCTAAGGGCTGTATCCTGGCACTCTGTGTTGTGTCATGCATAAGAACTGGACTTAGCTGTGGTATATTGGCCATATTGTCACACCCTGACCATAGTTTGCTTTGTATGTTTCTATATTTTGTTTGGTCAGGGTGTGATCTGAGTGGGCATTCTATGTTGGATGTCTAGTTTGTCTGTTTGTCTGTGTTTGGCCTGATATGGTTCTCAATCAGAGGCAGGTGTTAGTCATTGTCTCTGATTGGGAACCATATTTAGGTAGCCTGTTTTGTGTTGGGTTTTGTGGGTGGTTGTTTCCTGTCTTTGTGTTTTATGCACCAGTTAGGACTGTTTCGGTATACACGTTTATTATTTTGTATTCTGTTCATTGTTTAGTTCTCTTATTAAAAAAACATGAACTATAACCAAGCTGCGTTTTGGTCCGCCTCTCCGTCCCAGAAAGAAAACCATGACACATATACCACACCTCCACGGGCCTTATTGCTTAATTATACCATGGCATTGTTGAATATTTGTATCTGATTGGCTTGAAGGGCATTCTAGAGTGTGCATTATTTCCCTGTAACGCACGGTATATCAACATTTTAGAATGCAGTGGCTGTAATTCATTCTTACATTTTCTATGATTGAGCTGCTTTTGAAAGGAAAAGTTGATTTGCAAACATCTTTGGCATTGTTGAATTCGATTGTCATAATAACAAGCTCGTTCATTTGGTTAGCTAAACTAGCAAGTATGTTTGTTTGGTTACCAAGGCATCTAGTAAACTTGCTAGCTATTCCAGTGGATGTTGAACACATTTCTACCTGCAAATGAACACATTTCTAGTGGCAAATGTGTTAAATTATAGCCATGTTATTAAAGGGATAATCAACTCGGTGCTCTAAGCATTCTCTGGAACGTAGTCAATTGTCATACCGGCTAGCTAGGTCATGTCAGGTCATGTTCATAACTGACACATCTGTAACACAAAGAGAAGAATACAAAATATATGCTTGAATGTAAAAATAACAATGTTCAATGACGGGTCCCATCCATCATGCAGTTTACATTCACTTGATACACTGTGCATCGTGTTCCAAGAGGAAAAGCTTTTAGTGGCGTGTATGTGTGTACGCGTGTGTTTGGGTATATGCGTGTGTGTGTGTGTGTGTGCACGCATTTGCGTGTGTGTGTGAAACAATACCCTGCTAATGTCTTTGTGAGAGCTGCTGGAGAGCCGAGAGAGGAGATTATAAGGCTGACCTGCTGCCCGATATCCAGCCAGCTGTTTCCCCTGCTGTAGTCAGGCCATACATAATACATTAGACTACCAGCCAGCCTGGCATACTTCTTTCTGTACTACTCCACTTTTAGTTCTACAATTTGGCTCACACTGAGCGCCTGTATGTTTGTGTGTGTGTGTGTGTGTGTGGCTTTCTCTGTTTGTTTGATGCCAAAGTTGGGCATTAGCCGGCTCCTATTCATCCAGACATACTGTACCAACCCATATAAATAATTATTTGGGCTATTTCATCTTGAATGCTGGAGTGCAACTCAATATTCCAACTCTGTGGATCCTCTTTAACACCTAAGTTGCGCCCTACCCTCGTCTCCTCCCTCTCATTTGCAATATGGTGGAGTCTACCTGGGAACTGCTTTCCACTGTGTATGCTTTTCTCCCAGATTACTGTGCATGGAGTAAAAGAGTTGGGTGAGAGGAAACATCTTTGAAAGTATTGTGACTCACCCATGGTTGAGATAGGCTTCTCCTTCCCACCTTGAATTTGATTTGTTCAGAGTGTGTGAACTTTCCTTTCAAACGGCATCAAAGGCCCATAGAGGGGAGAGAAGCAGCACACACGCGTAGTACTTACAACACCGACGGGAGTACCAACAAACGTTTCAAGACCAAGCACAAGCTTTTGAACCTTCTTTGAGCACGGACATCATTCCCACCTTGACAGCTCTCTGACTCTCTCTGATTTTGCAAAAAGTGTGTTTTGCATGAAGAGTTTTCTGCCGGCGATGCTGCCGCTGCATTCTGGGGGTTCATGTGTAAAGCAGTAACAATCCTGTGCAATGTTTTGGTATCCTGCCACCGGATGACAAAGAGCCCGGGCCTGCTACACGCTTACGTGCGCTAGTAATTGCTAACAAGGGAGAGAGTGGTGTGATTGATTTCTTGGTAACCAACATTTCATCGTTCACTATCTGTCTGGCTGCCGCTCCGTGCACTTCAGCGCTCATTTTGTCACCTTGGAACTCGTGCAAAACAAAAAGACTCTGTCTTTCTCGCTCTCTCTCTCTCTCTCTCTCTTTTTCCTCATCCCTCTCCTCTCTCTCTTGCTGATTCCTCAGCCAAAACAGAGACGGTCGTAATGAGCCTTTGCTAAGGATTTTGTAGAATCTGAGAAATCCCTAAATGAGTGCCTTCGGGAACAATAAATTCCCATGAACATACATACAATCATGAGAGGGGAAGAGGAGAAGAGGGGGGACTGAGAAGAGGGGCCATTCCTCTGCTGTTGTGTTTGTTTACTAATCTCTAACACTCAAACCCCAGACGGGTGTGGAAGGAGTAGAGGGAGAAGCCGAACGCCTGGAACGTCATATTGTCTGACTCCACGAATTTGTTTCTCAGCGGGTCACCTTTGATCTGAGCTCGGAGAGTTTCAGTCATCTCTGTCATCTTATCCATTTTCTCCTTCCCTATGATTTCAGAAGTTATCTTGAACTTCAGATGGAGTGACTACTTCTTATTTAATGAAGGGGCTTATTTATTAATAGATGATTGTTAAACTGTGCATGCTTCAAATAATTAACAGGGGGGGGGGGGGGGGGGGTGTTACTCACTCATTCAGCCTCCGAGCAATCGCGGCTGCATAATTCCGTGCAATTAATTCATTTGAAGAGAAATAAAAACGCCTCGTTTCCAATTGGTTGTGTTAGATGCCTAATATTGCAAATGAAGCTGACATAGTTAGTCATTAACGGAATAAAATGTTGTGACTTTTGACGAGGCCCGTTCTCTCTGTCTGTTCTGTCATCAGTGGGTATCTGAGGGCCACATGCGGGGGTTCTGTGGTTGTCCCTGAGAGGGCCTGTCTATCCGCTTGCCTGCTGTAGCCTCGAGAATTAGGAAAGGAAACAAGGCTTGCTATAATAGCAATATACATATATTGGTGTAAGGGCAAATTAACACGTGATTATATATGAAAACCAAGCTGAGGGTTTCAATTTATTCAAATGTGTGAGTGAGTGAAAATAAACATTATTAACATGTAGAAAAATATTCATCAAGAGCATATATATATATATATATATATATATATACAGTGGGGCAAAAAAGTATTTAGTCAGCCACCAATTGTGCAAGTTCTCCCACTTAAAAAGATGAGAGAGGCCTGTAATATTCATCATAGGTACACTTCAACTATGACAGACAAAATGAGAGAAAAAAAATCCAGAAAATCACAGTGTAGGATTTTTTATTTATTTATTTGCAAATTATGGTGGAAAATAAGTATTTGGTCAATAACAAAATCTTATCTCAATACTTTGTTATATACCCTTTGTTGGCAATGACAGAGGTCAAAAGTTTTCTGTAAGTCTTCACAAGGTTTTCACACACTGTTGCTGGTATTTTGGCCCATTCCTCCATGCAGATCTCCTCTAGAGCACTGATGTTTTGGGGCTGTTGCTGGGCAACACAGACTTTCAACTCCCTCAAAAGATGTTCTATGGGGTTTAGATCTGGTGACTGGCTAGGCCACTCCAGGACCTTGAAATGCTTCTTACGAAGCCACTCCTTCGTTGCCCAGGCGGTGTGTTTGGGATCATTGTCATGCTGAAAGACCCAGCCACGTTTCATTTTCAATGCCCTTGCTGATGGAAGGAGGCTTTCACTCAACATCTCACGATACATGGCCCCATTCATTCTTTCCTTTACACGGATCAGTCATCCTGGTCCCTTTGCAGAAAAACAGCCCCTAAGCATGATGTTTCCACCCCCATGCTTCACAGTAGGTATGGTGTTCTTTAGACGCAACTCAGCATTCTTTGTCCTCCAAACATGACAGGTTGAGTTTTTACCAAAAAGTTATATTTTGGTTTCATCTGACCATATGACATTCTCCCAATCTTCTTCTGGATCATCCAAATGGTCTCTAGCAAACTTCAGACGGGCCTGGACATGTACTGGCTTAAGCAGGGGGACACGTCTGGCACTGCAGGATTTGAGTCCCTGGCGGCGTAGTGTGTTACTGATGGTAGGCTTTGTTACTTTGGTCCCAGCTCTCTGCAGGTCATTCACTAGGTCCCCCGTGAGGTACTGGGATTTTTGCTCACCGTTTTTGTGATCATTGTGATCCCACGGGGTGAGCTCTTGCATGGAGCCCCAGATCGAGGGAGATTATCAGTGGTCTTGTATGTCTTCCATTTCCTAATAATTGCTCCCACAGTTGATTTCTTCAAACCAAGCTGCTTACCTATTGCAGATTCAGTCTTCCCAGCCTGGTGCAGGTCTACAATTTTGTTTCTGGTGTCCTTTGACAGCTCTTTGGTCTTGGACATAGTGGAGTTTGGAGTGTGACTGTTTGAGGTTGTGGACAGGTGTCTTTTATACTGATAACAAGTTCAAACCGGTGCCATTAATACAGGTAACGAGTGGAGGACAGAGGAGCCTCTTAAATAAGACGTTACAGGTCTGTGAGAGCCAGAAATCTTGCTTGTTTGTAGGTGACGAAATACTTATTTTCCACCATAATTTGCAAATAAATAAATTAAAAATCCTACAATGTGATTTTCTGGATTTTTTTTCTCTCATTATGTCAGTCATAGTTGAAGTGTACCTCTGATGAAAATTACAGGCCTCTATCATCTGTTTAAGTGGGAGAACTTGCACAATTGGTGGCTGACTAAATACTTTTTTGCCCCACTGTATATATTATGTATATATATGCAAATAGATGGCAAGTGTAACTTGACTGAACAAATTCAATAATTAATCCAAAATATTTCTGCTATATAAATATATCATCTGACCTCTATCCCTCTGCGCACATTCACCCAGATGATATGAAACAAGGGTGCGTGTGACTATCATCACGTTTGGCAAAAGCACAAAAAGAAACATCTGATTATAAGTCATTTTGCCAGAACCGGGCTTGAGACTACCGCTTAACCATTTTTATTCAAATGAATTCAAATGACAGCTTCCCACTGTCACAGGTAACCGGGTAGAACAGGTGAGAACAAGCAGCCCAATGACCGTTGAGTAGCTGTTAACATGGAAATTGATTAAGAGAACATGCAAGGCCTTATTTTGGAACATGACATCCTTCCCTTGAAAGTGAATGGAGGGGGGGAGACGAAGACTATGTCCCAAATGGCACACTAGTCAATATATTGTCCATTACTTTCAACCGTAACCATATTGGTCCTGGGCAAAAGTAGTGCACTGCCGATATATTGGAAAAAGGGTGGCATTTGGGACACATGTAGAGACAATGTGGTCCGTGGCCATAATGCCTGAACCCAGGAAGCTTTGGATATCATCTCAAATGCTGGAACAAATTGCATTATTATCTTCCTCACAGACAAGGTTGAGTTCAACTGAATTACTTTTCTGCACTTTGCCTACGACCCAGAGCCCCATTTGACAAACTACATCAATACCTGCCACTGTCATGCAGATTGTAATTTATATGGGCTGTGAGGGAGAGAGGGGGTGAGAGACACAAAGAGAAAGGTAGAGCAGGAGAGAGAGCGAGCGCGAGAGAGAGCACGAGAGAGAGTGAAAGAGTGTGAGAGCAAGACAGCGAGAGAGAGAGAGAGAGAGAGAGAGAGAGAGAGAGAGTGAAAGAGTGAAAGAGTGTGAGAGCAAGACAGCGAGAGAGAGAGAGAGAGCGAGAGAGAGAGAGAGAGAGAGAGAGAAGGCGGAGGCTGAGCTAGGGCCCCAGAGCACTTAACCTCTACGGGATCGGTGTCCCCACCCGGAACGGTTGAGCTAACACGTGCTAATGTGATTAGCATGACGTGATGTACTTACATTCAGTAATCTTGCTTTGATTTGTCATCCTGAGGGTTCCATAAATAAAATGTAGCATAGTTTTGCTTGATAAAATCCATTTTTATATTCAAATGTAGGAACTGGGCTCTACAGTTTGAACCCCTGCTGTCTCTGGCTCCACACCCACCCCGCCCGGCTATCTAGATGTGTGAAAGTTAGTATATAAGCTAATGATCCATCATGTATGACATTCCTGGGAGTGTGTAAACTTACATTTTGTATTACAATATAATTTCTGTATGTTCTCTATAGTTATGTACTTGAAAATGTATCAATTGACCAATTCGGCACATTTGGGCAGACTTGATACAACATTTTGAACAGCAATGCAATGCTTCATTGGATCAGTCTAAAATGTTGCAAATACACTGCTGCAATCTAGTGGCCAAAATCTAAATTATGCCTAGACTCCTAAGTGATATAATGGCCTTCTCTTGCATTTCAAAGATGGTGGAACAACAACAAAAAATAGAAAAGCGTGTTTTTTTCTTTGTATTATCTTTTATCAGCTCTAATGTGTTATATTCTCCTACATTAATTTCACATTTCCACAAACTTCAAAGTGTTTCCTTTCAAATGGTATCAAGAATATGTATATCCTTACATCAGGTCCTGAGCTACAGGCTACAGGCTTGATACATAGTTAGATTTGGGCCCGACCCTTAAGGTTCACAAGAGGACAGCTCGCTTCCACCATGCTTAGGGGTTGTTTCACTACTATTGGGCTTGTTTTTGTTGTTTCACTCAAAAGTTTGGACACACCAACTCATTACAGGGTTTTTATTTATTTTGTACATTGTAGAATAATAGTGAAGACATCAAAACTATGAAATAACACATATGGAATCATGCAGTAACCAAAAAAAGTGTTAAACAAAGCTTTGCACAGTCTTGGCATTCTCTCAACCAGCTTCATGAGGTAGTTAAATGGAAAACATTTCGATTAACAGGTGTGGCTTGTTAAAAGTAAGCTTTGCTGGTGACACTCTTTGTGATTTATTTAGAATTCAAGGCACACTTAACCAGCATGGCTACCGCAGCATTCTGCAGTGATACGCCATCCCATCTGGTTTACGCTTAGTGGGACTATCATTTGTTTTTCAACAGGACAATGACCCAAACCAACATGTCCAGGCTGAACAGAGCACGTCCCCATTCTCATTGACGGGCTGTAGTGGAGCAGGTTGAGAGCTTCAAATTCCTTGGTGTCCACATCACCAACAAACTAGAATGGTCCAAACACACCAAGACAGTTGTGAAGAGGGCACGACAAAGCCTATTCCCCCTCAGGAAACTAAAAAGATTTGGCATGGGTCCTGAGATCCTCAAAAGGGTCGACAGCTGCAACATCGAGAGCATCCTGACCGGTTGCATCACTGCCTGGTACGGCAATTGCTCAGCCTCCGACCGCAAGGCACTTCAGAGGGTAGTGCGTACGGCCCAGTACATCACTGGGGCAAAGCTGCCTGCCATCCAGGACCTCTACACCAGGCGGTGTCAGAGGAAGGCCCTGAAAATTGTTAAAGACCCCAGCCACCCCAGTCATAGACTGTTCTCTCTACTACCACAAGGCAAGCGGTACTGGAGTGACTAGTCTAGGACAAAAAGACTTCTCAACAGTTTTTACCCCCAATCCATAAGACTCCTGAACAGGTAACCATCTGACTATATGCATAGTCACTTTAACTATACATTCATGTACATACTACCTCAATTGGCCCGACCAACCAGTGCTCCCGCACATTGGCTAACCGGGCTATTTGCATTGTGTCCCACCACCCGCCAACCCCTCTTTTACGCTACTGCTACTCTCCGTTCATCGTATATGCATAGTCACTTTAACCATACCCACATGTACATACTACCTCAATAAGCCTGACTAACCGGTGTATGTATATAGCCTTGTTACTGTTATTTTCAAATGTCTTTTTACTGTTGTTTTATTTCTTTACTTACCTACACACACACACACACACACACACCTTTTTCTTTTGCACCATTGGTTAGAGCCTGTAAGTAAGCATTTCACTGTAAGGTTTACACCTGTTGTATTCGGCGCAAATACACTTTGATGTGATTTGATTTGCAAGGGCTTTTTGACCAAGGAGAGTGATGGAGTGCTACATCAGATGACCTGGCTTCCACAATCATCCGACCTCAATCCAATGAAGATGGTTTGGGATAGGTTTGACAGCTGAGTGAAGGAAAAGAAGCCAACAAGAGCTCAGCATATGTTGGAACTCCTTCAAGACGGTTGGAAAATCATTCCTCATGAAACTGGTTGAGAAAATGCCAAGAATGTACAAAGCTGTCATCAAGGCAAAGGGTGGTTTCTTTGAAGAATCTAAAATCTAAAGTATATTTGTGCTTCTAGTTCCGACAGTGCAGTAATATCTAACAAGTAATCTAACAAATTCACAACGACTACTTTATACACACAAATGTAAAGGGATGAATAAGAATATGTACATATAAATATATGGATGAGCGATGGCCGTGCGGCATAGGCAAGATGCAATAGATGGTATAAAACACAGTATATACATATGACATGAGTAATGTAGGATATGTAAACATTATTAAAATGGCGTTATTTAAAGTGACTAGTGAACCTTTATTAAATCCATTTATTAAAGTGGTAAGAGATTTGAGTCTGTATGTTGACAGCAGCCTCTCTATGTTTGGGTGGTTATTGTCCTTGATGATCTTTTTGGCCTTCCTGTGACATCGGGTGATGTAGGTGTCCTGGAGGGCAGGTCATTTGCCCCCGGTGATGCGTTGTGCAGACCTCACTACCCTCTGGGAGAGCTTTACGGTTGTGGGCGGAGCAGTTGCCGTACCAGGCGGTGATACAGCCCGACAGGATGCTCTCCATTGTTCATCTGTAAAAGTTTGTGAGTGTTTTTGGTGACAAGCTAAATTTCTTCAGCCTCCTGAGGTTGAAGAGGCGCTGTTGCGCTTTTCCTGAAGTCCACGATCATCTCCTTTGTTTTGTTGACGTTGAGTGTGAGGTTATTTTCCTGACACCACACTCCGAGGGCCCTCACCTCCTCCCTGTAGGCCGTCTCGTCGTTGTTGGTAATCAAGCCTACCAGTTGGAGGTGTGCATGGCCACGCAGTCATGGGTGAACAAAGAGTACAGGAGTGGGCTGAGAACGCATCCTTTGGTGCCCCAGTGTTGAGGATCAGTGGGGTGGAGATGTTGTTTCCTACCCTCACCACCTGGGGGGCGGCCCGTCAGAAAGTCCAGGACCCAGTTGCACAGGGCGGGGTCGAGACCCAGGGTCTCAAGTTTAATGCCGCGTTTGGAGGGTACTATGGTGTTAAATGCAGAGCTGTAGTCAATGAACAGCATTCTTACATAGGTATTCCTCTTGTCCAGATGGGATAGGCCAGTTTGCAGTGCGATGGCGATTGCATTGTCTGTGGACCTATTGGGGCGGTAAGTAAATTGGAGTGGGTCTAGGGTATCAGGTAGGGTGGAGGTGATATGATCCTTGACTAGTCTCTCAAAGCACTTCATGGCTCGGTGGTTCGAGCTTTCAGTTTTGTGTGAATGTGGCCATCAATTCATAGTTTCTGATTCGGGAAGGGTTTAATAGTCACAGTGGGTACAACATCTCCAATGCACTTGCTAATAAACTCGCTCACCGAGTCAATGTTGTTGCTATCATTGTTAGCCTGCTACCCTGTTAGTTTATCATGCTACTAGGCTACTGCTTACCAACTACTGGGTAAACTGCTGGAATGGATGGATCCTGCAGATGAAATGAATAGATGAAAGCGTAGCGTTGCATGAAAAAGGTATTTCCAATTTAAAAAGAGCCATTTTCAAGGGCATAACAAGAGCATTAGACGTGCCCCAATTCAAGGGATGAGATGAACCCCCTGCGTGCAGAAGTGCTGTTCTTTTCTATTCACACCAATGCTGGGAAATGGCTTCTGAGAAATCAGTATGAATGAATTCCTTTTGAATGTTTCATCTCTGTGGCTGTGCACCAACGCTAATGAAGACGACTTCGAGAAAACAGAGCTGTTTTAAACAGGAAGTGCACCATTAACCCATATGCTAACCGTCCACACATATATCAGGTAAAGTGATGTGCCACACGTGTGAAAAACGTGTCACACATATACTAAACCACTCTGGTATTATGTTGTTTTTAACACATAGAAGATAATGAATGAATGTCATTTCACCATGACCATTCTATGTTCTTCCCTTAATATATAATGCTGAAGGAACATGGCTCAGACCTCAGTGACGAAAACACAGTGACGCTCTGTGTTTACATTGACTTTGCTAACCGCTAACCGCTAGCGGCAGGTAATGCAGCCTAGCCTATTTCAATAAAAAGTTCAGGAGACCTTTCGTCTTTAGACATTGTGATACCCATTTAATCACTCACCTCCAACCCTCGCTGAAAATGGAGCATAGCGTCGTCGAAACTGTCCAACGGACAAAAGCTAGAACCTTTTCGTCTAGGTGCACACAAGCACAGTACCTGAGCTGAGAGGCATGGCGGAGGAACCAATGAATAATCATCTTGGGGTCAAGGGGAGATGTCTAGGTTCTCTCAAGAAGCGAATGAAGGCAAATTAAGAGTCCAAAAGGTCTAAAAGAGTCAGCATCTATAGAGGGACCTCCCGCCTCGCACAATCACTCTCTTTAGGGATGTGGATTACCATAAAAGGATCATGGGTGTTCGGTGTGGCCTTAATCTAGGGGGTGGAAGGTGTTGGCGACAAGGATAATTGTATTTTTAAGAAGTCCTGATGCACCCGAAGATGAAGCAACACTCAGCGTGTGTGTGTGTGTGTGTGTGTGTGTGTGTGTGTGTGTGTGTGTGTGTGTGTGTGTGTGTGTGTGTGTGTGTACGTGTGTGTGTGATTGACATTCCACTTCTCCTTCAATCCCCCAATCCCTCTCTTTAGGTCAAGTCACCCCCCGGTGTTGACAGGAGGAGAGATGTTATCTTAATGGGAGAACACGGGCCGTGAGATTCCCTGCACCATTAAACCCACCACACACACAGACACACACTCGCCTTTCCCTCCTTCTTCCTCAACTGGTATGGTAAAGCCACTACCACATTGTCAGCAGGCTCTGCTGCCTCCTGGCCAGATAAGCTTTACACTCTTGGAGTGTATCAAGAGAAAACCACAGGATAAAGGGATAGTCCCCTAATCGTCTTAAGCCTCACCAAGCAGGACTCAATAATGAGTTGTTCGATACTTGCCTGAAAGAAAGACAAAAAGATGTATCTAAGAAATATCCGATGTATTGCCAAAACCACTGGAGCTATCAGACGAACGGATTTACTTTTGCTTTGAACTCATTTTCTCATTCCGTCTGCAAGTTGATTCTTTAGCAAGGCATTTGAAAGGTTACTACACTTTCAGGATAATCATAACATGCCAGAAACTCTCGACAAAAGACCATGATTATCTTTGTGCAATACAAGCATTGGAAAAGTTGCTATAAACTGTACTTACTGTAGCTACAATGTACATGTGAAGGCCACAATGTACTGTAGGAAAAATAGACAAAGTGTGTTTAATAAATGTTCTCAAAACTCCCACACAATCATCTCCAGTAAAGAAAAAAAATGACACTATATTGTGCTGAGCGTGCATGCAGACAATGGCCCTCTCACAGGCCTATAACCTCCTCTTTAAGAGAACAACAGCAGGACCAGCTGTGAACAACAAGGTTACATCCCAAATGGCACCCTATTACACTATAGTACCCTACGTTTGACCAGAGCCAGATGACAAAAGTAATTTTATTTATTTATTTATTTATTTCACCTTTATTTAACCAGGTAGGCTAGTTGAGTGTGTAGTATATGGGGCTATGGTGACAAAACGGACGGCACTGTGATAGACTGCATCCAATTTGCTGAGTAGAGTGTTGGAGGATATTTTCGGTAGGATAGTGAGTTTTACGAGGGTATGTTTGGCCGGGTAAGTGAAGGATGTTTTGTTGCAAAATAGGAAGCCAATTCTAGATTTAATTTTGGATTGAAGATGCTTAATGTGAGTCTGGAAGGAGAGTTTACAGTCTAACCAGACACCTAGGTATTTGTAGTTGTCCACATATTCTAAGTCAGAACCGTCCAGAGTAGTGATGCTGGACAGGCGGGCAGGTGCGGGAAGTGATCGGATGAAGAGCATGCATTTAGTTTTACTTACATTTAGGAGCAGTTGGAGGCCACGGAAGGAGAGTTGTACGGCATTGAAGCTTGTTTGGATGTTAGTTAACACAGTGTCCAAAGAAGGGCCAGAAGTATACAGAATGGTGTCGTCTGCGTAGAGGTGGATCAGAGAAGCACCAGCAGCAAGAGCGACATCATTGATATATACAGAGAAGAGTCGGCCTGAGAATTAAACCCTGTGGCACCCCCATAGAGACTGCCAGAGGTCCGGACAACAGGCCCTCCGATTTGACACACTGAACCCTATCTGAGAAGTAGTTAGTGAACCAGGCGATGCAGTCATTTGAGAAACCAAGGCTGTTGAGTCTGCCGATAAGAATATGGTGATTGACGGAGTCGAAAGCCTTGGCCAGGTCGATGAATACAGCTGCACAGTATTGACTCTTATCGATGGCGGTTATGATATCGTTTAGGACCTTGAGTGTGGCTGAGGTACACCCATGACCAGAAAACAGATTGCATAGCGGAAACCAGATTGCATAGCAGAGAAGGTACGGTGGGATTCGAAATGGTCGGTGATCTGTTTGTTAATTAACTTGGCTTTCAAAGATCTTAGAAAGGCAGGGTAGGATAGATATAGGTCTGTAGCAGTTTGGGTCTAGAGTGTCTCCCCTTTTGAAGAGGGGGATGACCGTGGCAGCTTTCCAATCTTTGGGGATCTCAGACGAAACGAAAGAGAGGCTAGTAATTGCAACAATTTCGGCGGATCATTTTAGAAAGAGAGGGTCCAGATTGTCTAGCCCGGCTGATTTGTAGGGGTCCAGATTTTGCAGCTCTTTCAGAACATCATATGGATTTAAGTGATGGAGAAATGGGGGAGGCTTGGGCAAGTTGCTGTGGGGGGTACAGGGCTGTACACCGAGGTAGGGTTAGCCAGGTGGAAAGCATGGCCAGCCGTAGAGAAATGCTTATTGAAATTCTCAATTATCATGGATTTATCGGTGCTGACAGTGTTTCCTAGCCTCAGTGCAGTGGGCAGATGGGAGGAGGTGCTCTTATTCTCCATGGACTTTACAGTGTCCCTGAACCTTTTGGAGTTTGTGCTACATGATGCAAATTCCTGTTTGAAAAAGCTAGCCTTTGCTTTCCTAACTGCCTGTGTATATTGGTTCCTAACTTCCCTGAAAAGTTGCATATCGTGTGGGCTGTTCGATGCTAATGCCGTACGCAACAGGATGTTTTTGTGCTGGTCAAGGGCAGTCAGGTCTGGAGTGAACCGAGGGCCATATCTGTTCCTGTTTCTACATTTATTTAATGGGGCATGCTTATTTAAGATGGTGAGGAAAGTACTTTTAAAACAACCAGAAAAGCAATAACCAGTAAAGCTCTATAAAGGGAATATGGTGCCATTTGGGATGCAGTAAACATGTTCCCCTGTTCTCTTTTTAATTACACATCCAACAACTAATTAATACATGAATGGGATCAATACAATGCATTTGTAAAAATGTCACCTGGAGCAAATGGGAGTAAGAGAGGGATGGGGGTCTATTGGGGGTTGGTGTGTGTGTGTGTGTGTGTGTGTGTGTGTGTGTGTGTGTGTGTGTGTGTGTGTGTGTGTGTGTGTGTGTGTTTATGTGCGTGTGGTGGGGTGGGGGATATATATGAGTTTCAGGGTACACACAAACAGGCCTCATTTAAGCCCAGTAAGGGTTCGCTAGGCCGCCATCCGTTCGGCTATGTATGGATGCGTCCCAAATGACCCCATATTCCCAACATAGTGCATTACTGTTGACCAAAGCCCTATGGACGCAGCCTACGTGTTGGAAGTAAGATTAAAGGGGTGTCCGACTTCCGAGTCTTTAAACTGCTTTTAAAAAAGCTCACACTTATGAAAAAAGGCACATTTTCCTCAGGAGTATCTCATTTGTAACACACTATCATGTTTCCCCAAAGCACTTGCTGTGATCGTAGTGCAGTGCTGGTGTCACTTCATTACTGTAAAGCTTTCCAATTCCCCTTGGCTGGAAGATAAGATTCATATTTGCTATTCATAACAGGCCTGCGTTTTATGTATGTATTTTGTTGGTGTTTTTGCCAGGTTGTTGTGGTGGTGAATGGTTACTGCTCGTCGTCTAGTCAGCAGTGCGGACTGGGAAAATTTTCACTCTATGGAACCCTATTTCCTATTTAGTGCCCTACTAGGGTCCATAGGGCTGTGGTCAAAAGTAGAGCAATGTATAGGGAATAGGGTGACATTTGGGATGCAGACACTGTGGTAAAAGCTCTGTTCTGAGCTACACTGAATGTTGTGTGGTCCAATACATGTTATAACAAGACCATACCCAAACTAGAGGGTGCTATTGGCAACTAACTTAACCACCTTGTCTCATAAGTGGGAGAGTGGGAAGGCGGGAGGGAGAGAGGGACCACCTCCCTTTCTTAAACTCCATTCAGAAACAGCCAAGTGCATATACAGTGCCTTGCAAAAGTATTCATCCCCCTTGGCGTAATTCCTATTTTGTTACATTACAACCTGTAATTTAATTCGATTTTTATTTGGATTTCATGTAATTGACATACACAAAATAGTCCAAATTGTTGAAGTGAAATTCAAAAAATAATTTGTTTCAAAAAAATTCAAAAAAATAAAATAAAATTAAAAGTGGTGCGTGCATATGTATTCACCCCATTTGCTATGAAGCCCCTAAATAACATCTGGTGCAACCAATTACCTTCAGAAGTCACATAATTAGTTAAATAAAGTCCACCTGTGTGCAATCTAAGTGTCACATGATCTGTCACATGATCTCAGTATATATACACCTGTTCAAAAAGGCCCCAGAGTCTGTAACACCGCTAAGCACGGCACACCACCAAGCAAGTGGCACCATGAAGACCAAGGAGCAGGTCAGGGACAAATATGTGGAGAAATACAGATCCGGGTTGGGGTATAAAAAAATATCAGAAACTTTGAACATCCCAAGGAGGAGCACCATTAAATCTATTATTACATTTTTTAAAGAATATGGCACCACAACAAACCTGCCAAGAGAGGGCCGCCCACCAAAACTCACAGACCAAGCAAGGAGGACATTAATCAGAGAGGCAACAAAGAGACCAAAGATAACCCCAAAGGAACTGCAACGGTTACACAGCAGAGATTGGAGTATCTGTCCATAGGACCACTTTAAGCCATACACTCCACAGAGCTGGGCTCTATGGAAGAGTGGACAGAAAAAAGCTTTCGCCAAAAGGCATGTGGGAGACTCCCCAAACATATGGAAGCAGGTACTCTGGTCAGATGAGACTAAAATGTAGCTTTTTGGCCATCAAGGAAAACACTATGTCTGGAGCAAATCCAACACCTCTCATCACCCGAGAACACCATCCCCACAGTGAAGCATGTTGGTGGCAGCATCATGCTGTGGGGATATTTGTCATTGGCAGGGTATGGGAAACTGATCAAAAATGGTGGATGGCGTTAAATAAAGGGAAATTATTGACAGAAACCTGTTTCAGTCTTCCAGAGATTTGAGACTGGGGCAGAGGTTCACCCTCCAGCAGGACAATGACCATAAGCATACTGCTAAAGCAACACTCGAGTGGTTTAAGGGGAAACATTTAAATTACTTGGAATGGCCTAGTCAAAGCCCAGACTTCAATCAAATTGAGAATCAGTGGTATGACTTAAAAGATTGCTGTACACCAGCGGAACCCATCCATCTTGAAGGAGCTGGAGCAGTTTTGCCTTGAAGAATGGGCAAAAAATCCCAGTGGCTTGATGTGACAAGCTTATAGAGACATACCCCAAGAAAGACTTGCAGCTGTAATTGCTGCAAAAGGTGGCTCTACAAAGTATTGACTTTGGGGGGGTGTATAGTTCGATTTCTGTTTTTTGTCTTATTTCTTGTTTGTTTCACACACAAAAAAAATGTTGCATCTTCAAAGTGGTAGACATGTTGTGTAAATCAAATGATACAAACTCCCACCAATTCCATTTTAATTCCAGGTTGTAAGGCAACAAAACAGGTAAAATGCCAAGGGGGTGAATACTTTCACAAGCCACTTGTAGGTTCAAATACAGTTCCAATCGTAGCCAAACAGTAAATATCCTTATATGATGGTAAACAGAGCAACATATCCACGGACACACAACAGCGTCAGTGCCTGTGATGTACACATTAGCATAGGAGAGATGGGGTATTGAGAAATCAACATTCAGGCTCACACCTGGTACATGTGGCTACAAACAAGTATGATTTTTACATGACAAGTTGTATAACTTGTTTCCGTGAGTGTGGTGGTGTGTGTGTGGTGGTGTGTGTGCGCGCATGTATGTATGCGAATGTGCATGCATATATCTCATCTTGTTGTGCTTTATTTAGTTGTGCTGTGCAGCACGCTACAAATTAGTGCAAGAGTATCTATTCACTAGCAGTGTGTGTCGGAGAGTGGAAATGCATCATTCTGACAAGGGGAAAATGACCAAAAAAAAACTGCTCTTAAAATCGTCTGGCCTCTCCGCTGATATGTGACTAGCAGGGTATTGCTAGCACTTCTGACTGATGTTGGGTAGGAAAAGAGAGAGAAGGGAGGACCGGGGTAGGGAAAAGTATGGGAAGATTGAATCACTGGGGCTTTCATGTTACACGGACTACAGTCGCTTTGTACGTCTTGGCTGCTCAACACGGGTGCAAGTGAACGGAGGAGAGGGAGAGCCAAAGAGAAAGACAAATGGAGGAAGGCAGAGATACCGAGTGAAACAGAGAGCGAGGCAGAATACCTGACCACTGTGACTGACCCAAACTTAAGCAAAGCTTTGACTATGTACAGACTCAGTGAGCAGGCAATGTGTACACTGCCCACAAAATGAGGTGGAAACTGAGCTGCACTTCCAAACCTCCTGCCAAATGTATGACCATACTAGAGACACGTATTTCCCTCAGGGGGGCCTAGCAGGAGGCACTGTTGCCATGACAAAAGTTGGTGTAGTTCAGGTCAGGTGTGTGGCCAGCTGGCTGGGCTCTGGCCGTTAAGGAGAGGAGAGCAGCAGACAGGCATATTAGTAAAACATCTACCTTGTCTGTCCAGACACCTTTGACTGACTGACAGATGGACGGCTGTGTGGAGTATATCTGTCTGTCTGTCCACACACACACAAACGAACACTCACTCACTCGCACGCACGCACACACGCACACACACGCACACGCACACGCACACACACACACACACACACACACACACACACACACACACACACACACACACACACACACACAGACAGACAGACGGGTGAACACACTCAAACACACATACACACTCAAAATAGCACTGCCAGAGGAGTGTGTGTGACTTAGGTCTGTCTCTCTACACCCAAAATATCTCAGCTAAGACTTACAGGCGAGTGTTTGACATACCCAAAACTTCTCACAACAGCACTAACCAGATTCAACTGGATCTGTCTGGTTTCTGTGAATGTCCTTCAAGTCATATTCTTGATACATCAAGTCCTATGAAACTGAACAGGTACTTGTATCCCACTGGGCAACAACTGGTTGAATCAACGTAGTTTCCACAGTCATTTCAACAAAATAATTCAATGTGATGATGTTGAAAATTGATTGGATTTGCAAAAAGTAATCAACGTAAAGGAATTTTGTCTTTTTTCTCACCCAACTTTGAGCCTAAATCCAATTATATTTCTTGATTTCACGTTGAATTCACGTTAGTTAGACAACTCAACCAATTGTAATTCAAAACTATACGTTGAATTGACATCTGTGGCCCAGTCGCATAATACTTTGCCCAATGCAACCCGTGCGATCAATGTAGATGGAGGAATTACACGTGCCTTTTCACCTCGCATCAGGAAAACGAGGAAACAAGAAGTCTGGCAAAATAAGAGGTGGGTGCTGCTGAAGGCCTGTTTGGCCTGGCGAGAAAGTGTGTGTGGTGAATATGGAACTTTAATATTCTGGACTGTAGAGCCACAGAGGGGAGAAGGAAATATCCGAGGTTAGATCCTACAATATACTATTTCACTGGAATCTTCCTTTGTTTCCACCGGCCTCTCTCTTCTCTACCTCTCTCTCTCTCTCTCTTCTAGTTTGCTCTTTCTGACGAGTAGTAATTATTTATTGCTGTGGAGGTTGGGTTGACGGTTAGTGAAGGCCTTGTTTTGAACAATGCAAGTGGTTCTCTGGTCAAAGATAGTAATACAAAATGAACAATTTATTACTATTAAATTCAATGTTATTGGTCGCGGACACATATTTGGATGCTGTTATCGTGGGTGTAGGGAAATGCTTATGTTCATACCCAACGATACGAAACAATACACGCAAATCCCAAATATAAAAATCAAGTAATTAAGAAATAACGAGCAATGTCAGAGTCCGGAATATAAATATAGAGTGCCTTAAGAAAGTATCCACACAAATGTTGTTGTGTTACAGCCTGAATTTAAAATGGATTAAAAGGAGATGTTTTTTTCACTGGCATACACACAATACCCCATCATGTCAAAGTGGAATTATGTTTTTCAAAATGTGTACAAATTAATAACAAAGGAAAAGCTGAAATGTCTGGAGTCAATAAGTATTCAACCCCTTTGTTATGACAAGCCTAAATAAGTTCAGGAGTAAAAATTAGCTTAACAATTCACATGAACTCACTCTGTTTTAATTGAACCTTTAATTTAACTAGGCAAGTCAGTTAAGAACAAATTCTTATTTTCAATGATGGCTTAGGAACAGTGGATTAACTGCCTGATCTGGGGCAGAGGAACAGATTTGTACCATGTCAGCTCGGGGATATGAACTTTCAACCTTTCGGTTACTAGTCCAACGCTCTAACCACTAGGCTACCCCGCCCCTGTGTGCAATTATAGTGTTTAACATGTATTTTTAATGACTACTTCAACTCTGTACCCCACACATATAATTAATTATATGTAAGGTCCCTCAGTCAAGCAGTGCATTTCAAATACAGATTCAACCACAAAGACCAGGGAAGTTTTCCAATGCCACAAAAAGAAGGGCACCTATTAGTAGATGTGTAAAAATTGAGGGAAAAAAAAGCAGATATTGAATATTCCTTAGAGCATGGTGATGTTATTAATTACAATTTGGATGTTGTATCAATACACCCAGTCACTACAAATACACAGGCGTCCTTCCTAACTCAGTTGCCAGAGAGGAAGGTAACTGCTCTGGAATTTCACCATGAGGCCAGTGCTGACTTTAAAACAGTTAGAGTTTAATGGCTATGGTTGGATTAATGGTTTAATGGCTAACAGACAGAGTAAAAAGAAGGAAGGCTGCACCAAAACAAATACTGTAAACAGTGAAGAGGCGACTCCGGGATGCTGGCCTTATAGGCAGAGTTGCAAAGAAAAAGCAATATCTCAGATTGGCCAATAAAAAGAAAAGATTAAGATGGGCAAAAGAACACAGTCACTGGACAGAGGAACTTTGCCTAGAAGGCCAGCACCCCAGAGTCACCTTTTCACTGTTGACGTTGAGGCTGGTGTTTTGTGGGTACTCTGAAGCTACCAGTTGAGGACTAGACACACTAATGTACATGTCCTCTTGCTCAGTTGTGCACCCAGGCCTGCCACTCCTCTTTCTATTAGGCGTGATAGCTAGGTGTGAAAAAGGATAGCTCGGGGTAGGCGTGAAAAAAACTCCCCCCAATTTGCAATGTATTAAGTACTCTAAAGGTTTACATTTCTAACTCCAAACATCATGCAACCGCACAATATCGGGTAAAGCACATACTGTACAGTACTTCTTCATCAACATCTTTATGCTTTCGTTAATAAATTAATGATAAAAATAGTATTTCAAAATGCAGATGTTTATTTCAACTATCAGCAGGACAATAGACTCTTGACGAGTTTAGGGCCTTAAAATGTATTAATGGATCCATAGTGAATTACTATGGAAATAAATATCACTGAATGACATAGCATGGGGACTGGTCTTGATAAATGAATCAGATTATTATTTGGAAATGTTAGGATTATTTTGCTCTTCACTATCACATTATTAAAAACTTAAAATAAAATTGCTTTAGCCGACATGTTGCGGTTCATCTGATGAAGGTGCACTTGGGCCTATTTATATAATGATTGTGAATTCAGAGGGCAGAAATGTTCAACAATTAAAGACTTAGACCTCTCACTAATGGTGTCAATCATAAAGAGAGAACACACATGGTTAATGTTCTGGAATAAAAAGAAGTCCACTCAAGTGATTGTGATTAGAGTGATGTTGATGTTGTGCGGTGATGCCAGCAGATTCCAGATTGCCTTTACCGATCGCTCATCATGTTCAACCATCAGTGAGTTGATGGCTTGAATAGTCTCGCTGGAAATGGAATCCCACTGTAGATGCTGTGTTTTTGGTTGATGGCCAATATTAAAAACAGTCAAATCTATGTGTGAATTCAATTGCTTTATTGTTTAATTATTTAAGGCTTCTTTCTCTTCTCTGTGATGGAGTTATTTTAAGAATAAAGTTGGCTAATGAAGGCAAACAATTGTTGCTTGCTGGAACACCCAAAGTCATCCAATTGGTACAATAGGATTTGAAGCAATGTGGTCAACTATTTCAGCACCGTTTCGCTCTGCTCTGAGACAAGCATGGGAACTGGACTCCGTTTTGGTATGGGTTAGCCTACAATTAGGGTGTGGAAATGTTATGATTATTTTGCTCTTCACTCGCAGTCACTTAGTAGCCTACTCCCGACCGGTCACGTTGTACAGCGCCAACTTTTGAAAGCCAGTCTCCACTTCCCCCAATCCACCCATGTTAAGAAACTCATGTTATTCTCCTATTTTCTTCTCGCTAAATAAAAAGTACTGTAGTTGCCCAGATACTTCCCAACTTTCCCTCAGCTATACATCCATGGCTCTTCCTATAACATCTGCCTCCATCGAATTCTTGTTTAGTGTTACTGAATCAGGCGATCTCTGTCAGATGTATAATTTTTAATTTTTCTTGGAATAGAAACACCATAATATTAATCAAATTAAGCTACATTTCTTAAAATCAATCCCATATACTATGTTCTAACAAAAAAAAGGTTTTAAATTCTCCAGTACAGCCAAAGATGCCCTCTGGTGGTCAAACTAGCACTAAGTAGCATTAATTGAAACAATGGCTGACAGTTAAATAATGTGCCATAGAATTCTGCGGCAGCACACAAGCTGTGCTGCAGTAACACACCTTTTAAAGGAAGAACCACTGTATACCTACCTCGGCCTAAACATCAGCACCACAGTTAACTTCCACAAAGATGTAACCGATCTGAGCGACAAGGCAAGACGAGCCTACGCCATCAAAAGGAACATAACATTTGACATCACAATTAGGATTTGGAAAAAAAATACTTAGAGAATCCATTGGCCTCTATGGGTCTGGGGTCCACTCACCAACCAAGAATTCACAAAATTGGAAAAACATAAAATAAAGACTCTGCAAGAAGCAATCTGCAAAAACATCCTCCATGTACATGGCAAAACATAGAATAATGCATGCAGACTAAAATTGGGACGATTCCTTCTAATTAGCAATTAGTGATTTTCAAACCTTCCATAACAAAGCCCTCACCTACAAAAAGGTGAACCTTGAGAAAAGTCCTCTCAGCCAGCTGGTATGGGGACTCTGTTCACAAACACAAACAGAACCCACAGAGCCCCAGGACAGCAACACAATTAGACCAAACCAAATCATGACAAAACAAAAAGATAATTACTTGAAACAAACAAACTGGAATGTTATTTGTCCCTAAACAGCAGAATACCTGACCACTGTGACTGACACAAAATGTAGGAAAACTTTGACTATATACAGAGTCAATGAGCATGGCCTTGTTATTGAGCGAGGCCGCCATTGGCAGACCTGGCCTCAAGAGAAGACAGGCTACAGTATGTGCCAACAGCCCACAAAATGAGGAGGAAACTGAGCTGCACTTCCTAACCTCCTGCACAAATGAATGACCATATTAGAGACACATATTTCCCTGAGATTACACAGTTCCCCATGCCCATAAAGCCCTTTGAATTGTGAGAGAGAGAGAGAGAGACAAAGAGCCAGAGAGATAGAGAAAGAGAGCTGAGATAGAGACAGAAAGACCGAGAGAGAGAGAGAGAGAGAGAGAGAGAGAGAGAGAGAGAGAGAGAGTGTTTTACATAATTCTCTATTCATATTTTTTGGCAGCATAGAGATTATCGTAGGACTTTATTCAACATAACACCAGTTCCCTTCTAACACAGCCTCTAAGGTGTGGGGAGAACAGTTACAGCACGACTATGATGCACCCGTCTCCATATTGAATCACGTGATCCACCACTCCTAGATCGTATTCATTTGTTCACACCGTATCAAAACATGTTGCAACAGAAAAGAAAAAAAATCTCATATATTTCGGAAGAAATTCTGCTAGTCCCACCCCTTTTTTCAGTCTGTGTTTGTTGTCTAATGAATACAACCCTGGCTTCACTGTAAGCCAGGTGCCAGGTGGGTGGGGTTAGCTTTTTGGGGGATGGACTACTCGATTGGTTCTATTGCACCAGGCAATATCAATAGAGCACGGCTAAAGATTTTGAACACTACTCGAGCCCAGGTCTGAAATCTACACCTTCCTCAATCTCCCTTCGACTCAGGGGGAGCTGTGTCAAGCGTTTTATTTATTTATGCCATTCATTTCGGACATTAATGGAAGCGACGCCATTCACTGAAATGGCTAATCAGGATCAAACCAATAAATTGAAGCCGAGTAGAAGCCAATGAATCGTCCGTGCTGGTAATTGACTTTCTTCAAGGGTGACCAAATAGTCGAGACTACCTCCACTGACAAGGTCAAAGACATTGTCTATCGTCCCAATACTCATAAAAATGCCCTTGTGTTATATCTTCAACGTGTCTTCCTTTGCCGATACCTCACTGTGACAAGTGGTGAGGCTGCATGGGACTCGTGTTGCCAAGACACCAATGTCTATTCTAGTATTTCCTATGTTCTGTGGTCTCAAACATACTGCTTACACCGATCAACTTCAGGAGATGGGGGTAAGGGCCTGCGGTAGACTAGCGTGCTGCCCAGGAGGTGAACATGTACATCTACCTGACTCACACTACAGAAACAGGAGACATTCTCCTGCCGCGTGGGCCTTTCAGGCTCAGACAAGGCTTACTTATCGACTCCATTCAGACCAGTGCTCAAGGAAGATGAGGAAAGGAAGGATAGGAAGCTTTTCAACACCACTGGAACAGAGTCCTTACTCACAGTCACAGGGTAAGACCGAAGACTGCCACTGGCAACAGGTTAGAGTCACTCACAGAGGAGAAATCCAAATCACTTTAGTGAAACATCTGTCAAGCTTTTCCTCGATAACTCTGATGCACATCTCCGTCCCCCACAGCCTGTTTTGGGGGGTTGAGGTGTTTTCGCTCCCATCGCGTGGGGCAATCTCAGAGATAAATGAGAGAAATATGGATCTTTAATTGTGGAAGCTCATAGCACAGTCGCTTAGTTTTCTAATATGACATTCATTAGCAGCAGTGTGTATGTGTGTGTGTGTGTGTGTGTGTGTGTGTGTGTGTGTGTGTGTGTACATTTCAACAGCATGCGGGTGACTGCCCATTTGTGTGTGTGTGTGTGTGTCTCCAGACTCCAAGGTGTTTCCGAATAGTGGGAACCAACCACGTGTCCATAGTCCTCGTGTTCCATCGCCCACACATTATATTCAGAGAGGATCAGATTCATTAAGCCATGATGACAGAACCACAGAGCCCCATTCCCTCTACTGGGCCTAATTACAAACAGTCCCATCTGGCCGGAGGAGATCTACCGAATGAGTTCCAAATGGCAACCTAATCCATGTGAGGGCACTATTTTTGACCAGCATCTTGGTGAAAAGTAGTACACTGTGAAGGGGCTAGGGTGCCATTTGGGAAGCATCCCACTGTAATTTACCAGGACTGAATTAACCTCGTCATATTGTTTCCTTTCCCCTGGGTGTGTGTGTTTGAGACACTTTTGGCCTTCTTCATGATATTTCGGGCACAGTTGGGGAATTATAATAGCTGAATCGATAACTCATTGGGAGCTTGGGTTGAGGTGAGAGATTTGGATGTGTTGGCCGTTTGGAGAGAGTAGATTGCATGAGAGTAATTTAGTGTGCAGAAAGGAACACACTCTTTGAGCTATCAACCTGTGTCAACCTGTGTCAACCTTGTCAACATGTGTGTTTGTGTGTGTGTGTGTGTGTGTGTGTGTGTGTGTGTGTGTGTGTGTGTGTTTGTGTGTGTATGGGTGTGTACATAACACTAACAGTAGTAAGAATAAGAATAAAGAGGTGCAGCAGAGAGGAGACATGGAAGAGAGAAGAGAGCGGGAAGTGAGGGTTAACAATCAACACCAACTGTGTGTGTGTGTGTGTGGTGTGTGTGTGTGTGTGTGTGTGTGTGTGTGTGTATGACACAATGCCTCCTTCAGTCAGTTAGAGTAAAGATAAACCAGCTAAATGACCCTTCCCTTCCACAGCAGCTGGCCGCCCAGTGTTAACATTCATAATTCAATATGTACATTGGGATAAGAGTGAGTGGGTACGCCACCCTTAAAATGAGTGTCATGAATAAATGAGGTAAAAAAGCTCCCAAAATGACAGTGAGGGACATTACTACTGTTTAGGACATTAAAAAAGAGTAGGTTCAGAACACACACACGTGCACACACACACGGACACACACACGGACAGACACATGCACAGACACACACACACACACACACACACAAAAATGCTGCCCACTCTCTGAGTATGTGACATATCGGAGTTAGTTTGTAACTTTGCCAGATGTCATCTGAAAAAGCTCACAGTGTGAAATAGCTAACAATCAATGATTATGACACACACACACACACACACACACACACACACACACACACACACACACACACACACACACACACACACACACACACACACACACACACAGAATGGCTGTGCTACTTCAAATGGGAAGTAACAGCTAATACTGTTTGCTAACACAAGTGACATTTAATTTCATACACAAGTATTACGTAGATGAGGGTGAGCCATGTGCATCGCGTCCTTCCTAGACCTTTGCATTCTGAATGAAATCGATTCAAGCAGGTGCAGTAAGTATGTTGCCCGATACAGTTATTTTTTCGCAAACCTTCTTTGAGAGTTCCACAAATGACTCTTCTCCCTCTTTCTCTTTGTTTCTTGTGGGTCTAAGAAGCGATAGAATATAGATCTCCAGCAGACCGATAGCAGCCGTGGAGAAGAGAAGAAGCTTGCCCTCTTTTATAGTCCCTGTCATTTCGATTCCTTATTTTGGACCGCGGCATGCTATGCCCTCGCATGCTGCCTCCCCGGTGTATACCGCCACACGTGTGTGTGTGTGTGTGTGTGTGTGTGTGTCTGTATGCTTGTGTCTGCACGAGCGTGTGCATGTGTCCCAGTGTGTGTCCTCCCAACAAGCCATTCAGACAGCAAACAGAGGGGAGCGTGTGTCATATCGATCCTGAACCCCCTCACCCCCTGTCTATTTACCGCTTTATTCTTATACTGTTGCACTGCGGCAGGAATACAATTTCATTATGCCCCATGGAACGATAATAACCAACCAAAACTCATTTGAGCGCCGGGTAATAAAGCAATTACACTGGCCTGGGAATAAGGCATAAAACGCTTTTTCATGGCGGTTCTGAGGCTAATTTACAGAATAGGTGGCACAATATGGGTGGTGAGGACAGCGAGGAGGCTGCCAGGGACACAGTGGAGGGAAAGGCAAAGCCTTTCAACGCTTAATAGAAGAATGACCTTCCAAATGAAATATATTGCAGCACGGCCAGCGACAGCCTTATTATGGTTGGGCCAACAAAGCCTCATTGGTGTTTCATAATGATTTATAGATTCCCGGTGTTTCTTTTGACTCAATAAAAGTGCGGGGACTTTGACACTCGCGAGCTTGTTTGGTGTAAAGAAAGAAAATGAAATGCCGCCAACTCCCTGTGTATGTGACATTTCGGAGTTGATTTGTAACTTTGCCAGACAGACAGGATGGATATCTAAGCGGAGTTTAGACTAAATTGCGATTGATTCTTCTCCCATTCCACCGAGGAACGTCGCCTTTGAATGGGGTTGTCTGACAAATGAAAAAGTACAGACTTTTGTTTGCTTGTTTTTCCATTGTTCTTTAGTCCAAAAGTGAACTTAATTGATGCAACAAACCTCATCCTGTTCTGACTATATTCTCGTAGGAGTAGTGCAAACTGCTCCCTGTTTAAATCACATATCAACACTTCATTATAATACATTATGTATATATATATATATATATATATATATATATATATATATATATATATATATATATAGCATGTTATTTATATAATTCACTCCCTGCTACTGTATATAGACTTGAAAATTACGGTAACTTTCCAGAAATCCTGACAGGAGGACCCCCTATTTCCTGCTTATTCCCTTCTAATTCCAGAAGTCTTGAAACAGGGATTTTATGGAAACCCTGGGAATTTGGGGAAAGTTACCTGAATTTTGCAACCCTAAACATAAACATTGTCCGCAGACTGATTCATGTTTAACGGGTCCGACTGACAGTAGAGTGTGTTGTAAAAGGACTGAGTATATATATATACAGTATTTCTAAATATTTTCTAAAATGACCAACCTCTTTGCAAGGTTGCACAATTATTCTGTTCATTATACTGTCACCGTCGCCAACCATTACTAGTAAACATGTTTCTGTCTCTCCATAACCGGCCTGCTATGTGTGTATGTTCTGCCACGTTGCCTTTGCTGTCCCCGACTAGGGCTCCATCCCAAATGGCACCATATTCCTTATATAGTGCCCTACTTTTGACCAGAGCCCTACTGCCATTTGGCACGCATCCTCTGGGGTAAAGCAGAAGCTGCTGTTTCCTTGATTCCTTCCTCAATTAGCAAAAGTGGTTCATCAAGAACAAACAGGCATTGATAAAACAGCCAGAGAGAAATATACTGACTGCCAGAGCATCGCAGCTATAGACGTAAGTGGTCGCTTTCTCTTTCTTTATGTGTACATAAGGCAGCTAATTTAGTGAAATAACTTATTTTTCGGGGACTTTTTTTTTTTATGTCCGACAGACAATTCCTATCAGTGTGAATCTTGGGCAGTTTTTACACAATACGTGTCTATATGGTTGAGCATTTACTAACGCTTTGGTCTAACCAACCAACACAGATATGCCCTGGAGGTTGGATCGGTGGAGCTTGGTGCTGAGTCACAAGTGATACATACGATGTGGCTCAGCGTCTCACAGCTTTCTCTTACTAACAGGGATGTAAACAAATGTGTGCACAACATTTGAGAGAAATAAGCTCTTTGAGCATATGGGACATTTCTGGGATCTTTTATTTCAGCTCAGGAAACACCGGACCAACACTTTACATGTTGAGTTTACAGTATATTTTTGTTCAGTGTAGATGTGCACAGTGTAGAGTCTGGAATCATTATTTGTCCCTACTTTCTTGGATTGCTTTGATTTCCCTTGCTAGGTTCTAATTTCTCAGATTAAAAACTTGACGGACACTATGAAATCTTAACCTCTTGAAACTAGGGGGCACTATTTTATTTTTGGAAAAATAGGACCAGATGCTAGAATATGCATATAATTGACAGCTTAGGATAGAAAACACTCTAAAGTTTCTAAAATAGTGTCTGTGAGTATAACAGAACTGATATAGCAGGCGAAATCCTGAGAAAAATCCAATTAGGAAGTGACTCTTATTTTGAAACCCCTGTCTTTCTATGCATCCCTATTGCCCATTGAAAGGGATATCAACCAGATTCCTTTTTCTGTGGCTTCCTTAAGGTGTCTACAGCCTTTAGACGTAGTTTCAGGCCTTTATTTTGAAGAATGAGCGTAAACGACTACATTGCGTAAGTGGCCAGCTGGGGGGTCTCAGAGTGATTCTTGCGTAAAAGACAGAGGTAGTCATTTGTCCTCTCGCTCCTACTGAAAAGGTATATATATATATTTTTGTTTTGACAAACCTAAATAAGTTCTGGAGTAAGAATGAGCTTAACAAGTCACATGGACTCACTCTGTTTTAATTTAACCTTTAATTGAACTAGGCAAGTCAGTTAAGAACAAATTCTTATTTTCAATGACAGCCTAGGAACAGTGGGTTAACTGCCTGTTCAGGGGCAGAACGACAGATTTGTACCTTGTCAGCTCGGGGATTTGAACTTGCAACCTTCCGGTTATTAGCCCAACGCTCTAACCACTAGGCTACCCTAGGATTGATTATAAAAATAAAAAAAAGCCATTTTTCTGTCGATATTATGGACATAATTTGGAATTGTCGTTGTTGTCGTGACCGCTATTTCCGGTGGATTTCTCAACATAACGTGACCAACAAAAAGAGGTATTTTGGGTATTAAAATTATCTTTATGGAACAAAAAGAACATTTGCTGTCTAACTGTGAGTCTCGTCAGTGAAAACATCCAAAGATCATCAAAGGTAAACGGTTAATTTGATTGCTTTTCTGATTTTCGTGACCAAGCTTCCTGCTGCTAGCTGGACATAATGCTATGCTAGGCTATCGATAAACTTACACAAACGCTTGTCTTGCTTTGGCTGTAAATCAATTTTTCAAAAATTTAGATGACAGGGTGATTAACAAAAGGCTAAGCTGTGTTTCACTATATTTCACTTGTGATTTCATGAATATGAATAATTTTTCTTACTTTCTTTCTCAACCACACTCTCTCCTATCCCCCCCTCCTCAAGATGTAATTCTGACTTCCTCTCTCTCTCTCCATCATTCCCCTCTTCATCCGCATCCCTCCCTCTACAGCCCATTCCATCCATCCCTCTATCCCTCCCTCCCTCCATCCGTCCCCTGGTGTCAGGACTGCAGTGTGACTGCCTGCCTGCCTCAGTGGAGAGCAGCTCAGAGGAATGTAATTGATTTCAATCACGCCGCGCTCCAGACATTAATGAATGGATGCCTGCCACCAGCACAGCTCTCTCCTGATGCTCCATGTTCAAATCTCCCCGACCCAAATGAAGGAGGGAGAACGAGAGAGAGAGAGAGAGAGAGAGAGAGAGAGAGAGAGAGAGAAATGAAATCATAACTGGATTATTGAGAGTTGTGTAGGGGCAACAGAAGGCAAAGAGAGACAGGGGTGTGTGTGTGTGTGTGTGTGTGTGTGTGTGTGTGTGTGTGTGTGTGATCCCACTGCTATCACCCAGGAACTTAACTCAGCCGGACGCCATCTGTAGAAGAAATCCCATTGGCCCTCGTGTGTCCTTCCATCCCCACAAGCCATCCAGCCAATTCCCCATTCCACCAAGTATTTTGCAAAAATATGTTTTGTACCTAAGTAAATCTTTTTTCGATATGCCTGGTGGGAGCCTGCAAGGCGTCAATAATTCCCCATGTGTCGCCGGCCCAACCTGCAACCCATGTGGTGCCTGCTGGGGGGAATGGAGAAGTTTGACTTGGAGAGGAGGGAGTAAAAGGACATGAACTATTACCTCATCTAAAACCGAATAAGCAAGTGAGCAATTCTACGGTAAAAGTCTGTGAATCTAAGAGCTGCAATAACTTAGCAATACGTGTAACATCTTTAATCAAAAGCCAAACTCAGTCTCCAAAGGATGGTGAGATATCAATCACAAACATCTCCCAGAACACCTGCTCGTGAGTAGGCCTGACACTTTGGGGAACAGTTACCGTCGTCAACTGAACACCTGCTCGTGAGTAGGCCTGACACTTTGGGAAACAGTTACCGTCGTCAACTGAACACCTGCTCGTGAGTAGGCCTGACTCTTTGGGAAACAGTTACCGTCGTCAACTGAACACCTGCTCGTGAGTAGGCCTGACACTTTGGGAAACAGTTACCGTCGTCAACTGAACACCTGCTCGTGAGTAGGCCTGACACTTTGGGAAACAGTTACCGTCGTCAACTGGTCCCTGTTCTGTACATATTGAATGAAAACACTGCGTCAACGGCCCAAACTAATGTTGATAGCTTAGCTATGAATTCCCCCCTCCATGTGTGTTATGCTTTCTCCCCGGCGATGCATCAGCAGAAACATAAACACTATCAGATTACCGCTGACGCCACTAACACATCCTTAAGCCCTAGGGCCGGGATGGGCTCGGTTCAGCGGTGTGTAAATGTTGTTGCTATAAATGTGCAATGTTCTGCAATGCTCGCCGCTTCAATTAATTGCTTTAATTAGCCCTTTGTCATTTGCCTGGCAGACAAAGAAGAACACTCAAAGCCCCCGACCGACCCGAAGACGGATGTCTTTTCTCTCAGGGCGGGGTTTGCTATCAGGGCGGGGTTTGCACTTTGTTCCATTACGAACAAACATGCTAGCAATCTGGCTCTTTCAGGTAGAAATATAATTGGGACTGGCACCAACAGCACGGAGCAAGGGACTGTCAATGATACTATCTTAATGTGCAGAGACAGAGTGTCTGTGTATGAATTGGATGGTGTGAAAGCAACCCCATTGAAAACAACCACCCCAGGTTCTGCTATATTAGCCCTCTCTGACTGCTGTATGCCCATTGGGAGAGACAGTGAATTGCCTTTCCAATTAGGGACCCGGTGCAGTCTGTTACGAGACACATTTCCATTAGCCATGTTAATTACACATATGCAAAGCAGATGGCTGTTGCCTAACTAACTACCACAGTTACTGGTGAACTTTGAAAAACCAAAAAAGCCTTCAGACAAAATGGGGGTATTTCTTTCTCATTGAGAAGAAAAGGCACATGGACAGATAGAGCCCAATGGGTGATGGAGCACCTACCCCTTTTCCCCTCATGTGAAATGTCATGTCTCTTTACTCTCTTGTAACTTTAAATGAAACAAATTGCTTATCAAACAATATAATGTCTCATGAACTCATTCATCTTGAAAAAAGTCTGCCCTTCTGCGAGCGTGGCACTGTGTTGCTGCACTTGTCCTCGTCACATGCACAAGCTTCCCACCTGCGCAGGGCGGCGGGTTTGAAATGAATGCCACTACCTTACTTTAAAATTGCTAGCATTTGTTGTCTCACGGTCAGGGACAGGGAAGGGGGCAACGTGCAGTTTGACGGTTTGTCAGTAGCAAAACAAATTCTACTCAAGTAACTAGTCAGGTTGTTTTGATGACACAGCCTAACAAGCTGATTCATCTAGCCTACATTAGCTATGCTCGTCTCATATAGCCTATCCCCAGTAGCAGTTCTAGAAAATAAGTACTGGTTCTTTTAAACTTCCATTAATACGTGGTTCTAGTTTGCCTCGCTTTTTTTGGTGAATGGTGAATTATATAAAACAATGGGGGGGGGGCTTTTTCACATTGATCACCTGCCCCACCAAAGTGGTGCACGGCCCTGGTGTCACGACTTCCACCGAAGGTGGCTCCTCTCCCTGTTCGGGCGGTGCTCGGCGGTTGTCGTCGCCGGCCTACTAGCTGCCACCGAAGGTGGCTCCTCTCCCTGTTCGGGCGGTGCTCGGGCGGTTGTCGTCGCCGGCCTACTAGCTGCCACCGAAGGTGGCTCCTCTCCCTGTTCGGGCGGTGCTCGGCGGTTGTCGTCGCCGGTCTACTAGCTGCCACTGAAGGTGGCTCCTCTCCCTGTTCGGGCGGTGCTCGGGCGGTTGTCGTCACCGGCCTACTAGCTGCCACCGAAGGTGGCTCCTCTCCCTGTTCGGGCGGTGCTCGGCGGTTGTCGTCGCCGGCCTACTAGCTGCCACCGAAGGTGGCTCCTCTCCCTGTTCGGGCGGTGCTCGGCGGTTGTCGTCGCCGGCCTACTAGCTGCCACCGAAGGTGGCTCCTCTCCCTGTTCGGGCGGTGCTCGGCGGTTGTCGTCGCCGGCCTACTAGCTGCCACCGAAGGTGGCTCCTCTCCCTGTTCGGGCGGTGCTCGGCGGTTGTCGTCGCCCGGCCTACTAGCTGCCACCGAAGGTGGCTCCTCTCCCTGTTCGGGCGGTGCTCGGCGGTTGTCGTCGCCGGCCTACTAGCTGCCACCGAAGGTGGCTCCTCTCCCTGTTCGGGCGGTGCTCGGTGGTTGTCGTCGCCGGCCTACTAGCTGCCACCGATGGTGGCTCCTCTCCCTGTTCGGGCGGTGCTCGGTGGTTGTCGTCGCCGGCCTACTAGCTGCCACCGAAGGTGGCTCCTCTCCCTGTTCGGGCGGTGCTCGGTGGTTGTCGTCGCCGGCCTACTAGTTGCCACCGATCCATTTTTCCTTTTCGTTTGTATCTGTCTGTGTTGTTTCACCTGTGTCCTACTAGTTGATGATTTCGGGGGGTTTATTTACCTCCGCTGCATGCTAGTCTTTTGCGGCATTGTTTGCTGTGATATCTTTGTTAGGGGTGCGTGTCTGCACCACAGGGTTTTCTGTTACACGGCAGTTTGTACCTTTTGGATTGTGTTTAGGAGTAGAGGTTTCTCCTCCGTGTGTAATGTTTATTCCCCTGTGGGTGGCGACCTCGTTTGGGCGTATTCTCCCCCATGTTGTTGCTGAGTTGGGGCGTGTTAAATAAACGATTGTGCCACTGGGACTTCCTTGTTCTCCTGCTCCTGATTCCTGCACCTCCCTCCTTTAAGGAGGCTCGTAACACCTGGAGAAAAGTCCAAGGAGTTAAAAGTAAATTGAGTATTTGAAAGAAAACAAATACTATTTGGACCCGGGCCTGATCCCTAATTTCGCCCTGTTGCTCAATCTATTCTCTGATCCAATTGCTCTGCCTCTCTCCCTTTCTCAAAAAGAAATGGGAAAATGTAAGTGCATAGCTATTACAAGCACCTCCAGGCAGACAGTGTGCATACCCAAAATCTAATACACTTGCAGTTCAAAAGGTCTTTTTGAAATGTGTTGAGCATAATTATTCATACACACAGTTCTAGGCCCTAATATCAAAGTGGAGAAAATGCTAAAATCCATCTACAAATCTAAAACATCTAATTATCCTAACTAGGCCAAAGACATGTGGAAAGCACACTGAAGCCAAAAGGTCTGGGAGATGAAAGAGGTTGTTCGGGATAGGGGTGAATGTGAGTTGGCAAATTCAAGTTATGCACACACAATGTCAAAATCAGTGTACACTGGTTCTCATCTTATTATGAGATTCGCCCACTCTCGTTTTCATTTGCAGAGAGGCACAAGTCATGGCACGGTGGAGGGTTTATGTGTGTCGCTCCTTTGTATTAAGTCAGATTCGGACCCGCTATAAAAGATCCCAGTCCTAACTCAAGCTCAACGTTTATTTGCCATTTTTAATACGTACACATGAATTCTTAGTCACAGAGAGTTCTCATAAAGGGATATTCAGTGTGTGGCAACAGCAGACGGGACAAGAAAATAGCCGGAGCCCTCTGCCCTGCTCCAGAGTGAACTACTCTGGGTCTGTGACCCTCCCAAGAACCCTGGCTCATTAATACCATTAATATCATGACAGGATGGAAAGGAGAAATTCAAAAGAAAAGGACAAATCTGGACTGTATTTTACTATGTGTCTTTTCTGGAGAATGAAGGGGTAGGTGTTTGCCTGATCAGATTTTTCCATGGACCAATCGGGAGAGTATCCGTCGCTAATCAACAGAGATATTCTCCTTTGTCGTACAATTACAACCAAAACTGTCGTGCTTGCGCCTTGGCACGGCTTATTTTTTCAGTCTAATTGAAGCCACACATGTCCAGTGTTTCAATACGTTGTAGTAAACGAAAGATTTAAAAATAATATATATATATATAGTAAGGCTAACTTTGCTGAGCATGTTGACAATCAGCTACAATGTACAACAAGTAAGATATTTCCATTCCCCGGGGGGGGTTTTACGTCAACATGAGCAACATCCATCTTACTACATCCTGTGTATGTTACGTCAAGCTGCTACAGTCTCCTCTATCAGTTGGTCACATGGCCTATATCTTTACGTGCCTGTGTATGTTACGTCAAGCTGCTACAGTCTCCTCTATCAGTTGGTCACATGGCCTATATCTTTACGTGCCTGTGTATGTTACGTCAAGCTGCTACAGTCTCCTCTATCGGTTGGTCACATGGCCTATATCTTTACGTGCCTGTGTATGTTACGTCAAGCTGCTACAGTCTCCTCTATCGGTTGGTCACATGGCCTACATGGCCTATATATCTTTACGTGCCTGTGTATGTTACGTCAAGCTGCTACAGTCTCCTCTATCGGTTGGTCACATGGCCTATATCTTTACGTGCCTGTGTATGTTACGTCAAGCTGCTACAGTCTCCTCTATCGGTTGGTCACATGGCCTATATCTTTACGTGCCTGTGTATGTTACGTCAAGCTGCTACAGTCTCCTCTATCGGTTGGTCACATGGCCTATATCTTTACGTGCCTGTGTATGTTACGTCAAGCTGCTACAGTCTCCTCTATCGGTTGGTCACATGGCCTATATCTTTACGTGCCTGTGTATGTTACGTGCCTATGGCCTATATGCTCTTACGTGCCTGGCCTGTATGTGTATGTTACGTCAAGCTGCTACAGTCTCCTCTATCGGTTGGTCACATGGCCTATATCTTTACGTGCCTGTGTATGTTACGTCAAGCTGCTACAGTCTCCTCTATCGGTTGGTCACATGGCCTATATCTTTACATGCCTCCCTTCTTAAACGGCTATTTAGTGAAGCAATAAAATGCAACCAACTATCTTCCCTTTTCCCACCCTGCGTTTATAGTCCTTGGCCATAAAGCATATAGACTAATAGGCTCAGTAATTTCAAAGGAGGAGGCCAGGTGGGGTTTATCAGATAAAGCGGAAGGGACAGCTCCTTATAGCTTGAGGAAGAAGCTCGTCGATAAGAACAATAGCGGTGGCTCTAAAGTGTGGCAGGCCGACTAGTGGTTAAGAGCATTGGGCCAGTAATTGAAAGGTCACTGGTTTGAATCCCTGAGCTTATCGTGGGCCCGTGCTGCACTTTTTATTTGACTATTTTATGTTGATGTCAAGAGTGGGGGAGGGAAGTTGATCTTATCTGTTGTGCTGGTCGGCACCTTTAGTTTACAATGCCGTTGGTCTTCATGTTGCTCTGTTTCTTTGGGCCGCCCCCGTCAGGCCTATAGCGCTCAGGGCCGCCCCCGTCAGGCCTATAGCGCTCAGGGCAGCCCCCGTCAGGCCTATAGCGCTCAGGGCCGCCCCCGTCAGGCCTATAGCGCTCAGGGCAGCCCCCGTCAGGCCTATAGCGCTCAGGGCCGCCCCCGTCAGGCCTATAGCGCTCAGGGCCGCCCCCGTCAGGCCTATAGCGCTCAGGGCAGCCCCCGTCAGGCCTATAGCGCTCAGGGCCGCCCCCGTCAGGCCTATAGCGCTCAGGGCAGACCCCGTCAGGCCTATAGCGCTCAGGGCCGCCCCCGTCAGGCCTATAGCGCTCAGGGCAGCCCCCGTCAGGCCTATAGCGCTCAGGGCCGCCCCCGTCAGGCCTATAGCGCTCAGGGCCGCCCCCGTCAGGCCTATAGCGCTCAGGGCCGCCCCCGTCAGGCTTATAGCGCTCAGGGCCGCCCCCGTCAGGCCTATAGCGCTCAGGGCCCCCCCCCCGTCAGGCCTATAGCGCTCAGGGCCGCCCCCGTCAGGCCTATAGCGCTCAGGGCCGCCGCGCTGTTCCCGGCTACATTGCTTCTGCAATTCACACTTTCCTAGAATCCGTAAGCCTTCAGATTTTGGCCAATATATTTTTTTTAGAGAGAGGCCCTGGCAGGCGGGGACAATTACCGTGCTTGCTTCCCGTGAAATGGAGCTTCCCAGGGCCGAGGCAAGAAAAGGTCCTTCGGGCTGGGGGGGGGGACTCTACAAGCACCAGACCCTCATTGAACCTTGTGGCCCAGGGAGGGTGTAAATCTCTTGGCTTTGCACTGCGAACCAGCAGCTCCATTCAGAGGCACGCCTCTAAGGACATACACTACATACAATAGCACCTTGCCTCTGTGGTAGCAAAAGTGACAGGCTGGTTGTACAATCAACCCCCTAGAGTGGATTGACTTACCCCATGTGTCAATCTAAGTTACACAACCAAAAAAATCCACAAGATTTTAAGATAAGGTATCGTTTTTTGGGGGGTTGTAATGGATGCGTCTCATCTGCCAGTGTCGCACAGCCACATCTGCTGTGAAAGGCGAAAGAGCTAGAGTGTCTGTCTGACCATGAAACATCCCAAAAACCGGTCATGTAAACGTCTGTGGCATCAGAACGGTTTGACCTACAAAACTAAGGACACCACTATGGAAAGGGTAGTATCTCACGAGCACGATGGTGTTCTCCGTTTTGCTCTACGATCACCACAAGTGTCACAGGACTCTTCTGAAGGTAACCAGTACCAGATTTTCTTTAAATGAATGGAAGTATGAAGGTAGGTTTCTGCCTACCCAAAGAAAGGGGTCAAATATGTCTATGGGCTTTAGCGGTAAAGGCCAAAATCAATATTTAACCAAATAACATGTCTTTTTTCTATACCTAAAGGGGTCCTAAAATTCAAAATCAAATCAGCTAAATGACCCCCAAGGCGTTGTTTGTCACACTAGCCTTCGCTTTTGCTCCCTCTACTGTCCAGCTCAGGCATTCGGTGTCGCCAGCCTTCGAGCTGCTGCTGCACCTACTGCTGGCAAACGCCCTTCACTCATGAACCCCGGACTTGTCTCGTCATCATTACACACACCTGGCTCCAATCCCCACTCTATCACTGTATATAGATACTCCCTCTGTCATTTGTCTTTGTCGGTCATTGTTGGTCGTTACTTGTTTTCCTGAGAGGAATCGCTCATACTATTTCCTGAGTACTTTATATTTTGCACTTTGGGCTCGCATTGTGCCTTTTGATTATGAAGATATATTTTGAGCACAACAGCGTTTGGGTTTCGTCCCACTTTGATCTATGGTGCTTAAATAAACTCAGTAGCTCTAAACCTGCGACTGCCTCCTCCTCTCCACCAGTGACAGTTGTGCTCTGAACAACTAGTTATTTTTTATGGAACCAAATTAAAAACCCTTCCCTCCACAAGAAAACAGACATTAAATACACAAACACATGCACATCATACAATGGATTTCTTTCGTCGCGTGAAATTCCACATACGTTTCTAGTTGTAAAAAATGCTGCTGAAGTAAGATCATGTAGTTTATGGCTGTATCTGAACTGACCTTCATAAGCAAAGTACATTTCATTCCATGCCTATGGCAGCCAGAAATCCATACAAACCCCCAGACGTCTCTTATTCACACACAAGATCAATACAACAAAACAAAAAAATACACAGTCCTCGCCCTATTAAAACATAAAGGTTGAACATTGACTACACGTGTTAATGTGTCAACTGAAGCTATGTCAGGGAGCCTCACTTGGCGATGGTGGGGGGGGTGGGGGGGGGTAACCCATAAAAAGCTCACATATGGTTCTAATGAGAACAACTTCTCAAAGACATTGGAAGGTGTTGAGTTACTGCCTAGGTGGACGGACGGGCAGTGAAACAAGCCTTATTTCCCGTAAGAAATACTGGATTCAGACACTAGATTCAGATACTGGATTCAGATACTGGATTCAGATACTGGATTCAGGCAGATACTGGATTCAGATACTGGATTCAGATACTAGATTCAGATACTGGATTCAGATACTAGATTCAGGCAGGCGAGCAGGACAGGCCCCCAGTTAGCTAAGCGCTAATCCTGTGAGAAAATCTCCACTGCGTTGCACAGTGGACACACTGGCGGCTACCGCTAAGCTGATGACATAGAAAGAGACAGGCCCTCCTGCATCGGGAAGAAACTGTCGATACATTGTTAATGAGCAGGTTGTGGAGGCTACGGCAGCTATTGAGTTATGGTAAATATACTTCATAAAGGAGGACGGGGGACGGGGGGGGACAAGAGCAAGAGGGGAAAGGATCCATCCTGAGAGAGCGGGAGAATTCAGCCTGACATCCATTGACGTGGAGGTTGTCTTTGTGTGCCCTTTCGGGCCTAAAGACTCAAGGGAAACTTTGATGTGTGTGTGTGTGTGTGTGTGTGTGTGTGTGTGTGTGTGTACGTAGTCTTGAAGACAATAAAAAAGATCTCCAACCTAACCACGTTGTTCCATATGTGAGTTACACTGGAAACAAGTCTTAAGTCGCACCCCAATTCACCAAAGGCCAATGCCCCATCGAGGGCAGAGACAGAGACAAACCTTGTGCTACTGATGACACAGCAGAGGCTGGATGGGAATGGAGAGTGCAGTGCAGTACGGGGTCAGCGCTCTGTCAAGTGCTGATGATGGCGATGCACAGGCATAAACACAGAGAAATGCTTCTAGGGACTAGGAGAGATAGGCACTCTACTAGGGACTAGGAGAGATAGGCACTCTACTAGGGACTAGGAGAGATAGGCACTCTACTAGGGACTAGGAGAGATAGGCACTCTACTAGGGACTAGGAGAGAGGCACTCTACTAGGGACTAGGAGAGATAGGCACTCTACTAGGGACTAGAAGAGATAGACACTCTACTAGGGACTAGAAGAGATAGGAACTCTACTAGGGACTAGGAGAGATAGGCACTCTACTAGGGACTAGAAGAGATAGACACTCTACTAGGGACTAGAAGAGATAGGCACTCTACTAGGGACTAGGAGAGATAGGCACTCTACTAGGGACTAGGAGAGATAGGCACTCTACTAGGGACTAGGAGAGATAGGCACTCTACTAGGGACTAGAAGAGATAGGCACTCTACTAGGGACTAGGAGAGATAGGCACTCTACTAGGGACTAGGAGAGATAGGCACTCTACTAGGGACTAGGAGAGATAGGCACTCTACTAGGGACTAGGAGAGATAGGCACTCTACTAGGGACTAGGAGAGATACTAGGAACTCTCCATGTGCCTCACCGCAGATCAAACTTGTATCACTGGTTGGGTAGTATGATACTCAGAGCGAGGAGAGTGGGAGTTTTTCCTAGCCACCGTGCTTCTACTCCTGCATTGCTTGCTGTTTGGGGTTTTAGGCTGGCTTTCGATTTGATTTGTATTTGAGAAGTGGAGGTTTAAAATGGGTAAATCCATGTTCGATATGCAATATGGCCTTTTATGGACCTTCTATGTTAAGTGATGTGAGGGGTAATAGCTCATAGCACCTTTTGGTTGAAATGTATTCATCTCTCTCTCTACTCTCACTCTCTCCCTCTATCACTCATCTCCTTCTTTCCTTCCCCCCCCCCGCCCCCCCGTACTTTCTGATTGAACAGTTCTGCTCGGCTTCCCTTTGTACCACAGAGTACATTTGACTCCCCCTCCCATCCCCTCGGCAGCCCCCACCCCCGGTGTTCTGCAAATAATGGCCTCCATGCTTGAGCGCCCATTGCATTTGGCCACTGCATCCATAACGCTAACATATGTAGAAGCCCTAATGCAGTTACAGGCCCAGGTCCCCGGATCCATGTCTGCTCGCTTAATGCAATTACGCTTGATTCCATAGTTTGATCCACCTATCAATGTCAATCGTGTTAGCGGCCGCTCAAGGCTGCCAGCTCTTGTGGGCCTGGGGAAAGGGGGGAGGGAGTCCGAAGTGGGAGACGGAGGAGGGAAAGGGTGATCTCTAATGCAATAGGCAACCAGGATCTGAGAGCCTTTGATTCCATTAATACGTCTGAAGTTAATTTGATCTCCATCAGAGATGGCTACGCGGTGTGGGGCAGAGAGGGGTGGGACGGCGAGGAGCTGCTGGTTGTTTGTGGTGGTGTAGTCTGGCTGTCTGTCTGGCGCGCTTTGGGTGTTCTCCATTTCTAGCTGAACGAGTCTAATTGGGGAAGAGTGTGTGTGTGTGGGACGGCAGGCGGTCTGCGTTCTCCCAGCATTATTAAAGCAGGAAGTATCTGTCGTGCACCAGCGCACAGACAGTGTGCTACACAATGCAGACACCCAAGTGTTTTAGACACTCCCAGAGCAAGGAACTGCATCCTGAGGTGTTTGTGTTTTAGTACACAAATTGGAATAAAAACATTAGGTACCTAATACTGAGCCAGAACTCTAAAAGCCACTACAGCAAGTCGACAGATAGTCCCTTTACATACTGTACAAGCAAATACAAACCAAAAACAGACGTTCTTATAACTTCCAAAGAACCAAATGTGCTTGCTGGGTCGCTGCTAACAATCTGTAGATGATGCTTTCTAGTAGACTGCTCAATATGATGTGAAAATATATTTAATGGCAGTGGAAAAAAACAATAATAATTGAGCTAAGGACAGCCCGAAGGCGGCATGGGATACCCTCTACCCTGTTATCCTCTTGATTGCGATGGGAACCCGGGGCATTTCTTTGCTTTCTAATTTGGCAAAGGCTGAGAGAACACTAATGAAGTCCCCCTCCTCTAACACCCTCCTCCACCCCCCAACCCCCCTTTACCAGATCCTTCAGGTAACCCCAGCCCAACATATTCCCGCTCTTACAGATGTTGTGGGAGTGGGGAAGTAGAGCGGGGGTTAGAACCCTGGCCCCTTGGATCATCACAAACCACCTATACGGCATACATGTCCTCCAAATGAGCTCAGGGTTTTCCCCTAACTCTGTAACACAGAGCACAACGGAACTGGGAGATTCCCAGCAGACCATTCCCAAACGTCAGGATATTGATATTAGTTAGTTAGAAATGAAAAATTCTAAGGGTTACAGTGAGAGAAATGAATGAATAAACATTGTGTAGAAATATAAGAAATAGAAACAGAACATTTCATTTGAATAGTCTGAGAGAGAACGAGACAGAGACAGGGATAGAGGGGAGAAGAAAGGAGACAAAGGGATATTGAGAGAGGCCGAAAGAGAAAGCGAGACGGAGTGAGTCAAAGTCACTTTTTGAAAGAAAACTATAGACAGGACATTGGAATTGGTAACCCACTACATAAAATGAAAGAGGGAAAGAGAGAGAGAGAGAGAGAGAGAGAAAAGAGAGAGATTGAATAGAGATAGCATGAGAGCGAGGAGAACACACACAAACACATGGGAGCGAAAAGGGATAACACCCCGACTCTGGGTGAATGAGAAATCTGAAGCCCATTTTTTGTCTCATCACCTCACCGTAATACACCAGAGCGCTAGCAGACAACACCGAGTCACACTGTGATTTATTATCAATCTCTGGGCCTATTTTATTTTCCTGATTACCATGGGCGGCTAACACGGACAGCAAATTAATGAAAAAGCTGGGGAATTATAAACTCCACTTCGCCCGGTGCAACGCTTGAATTATCTGGGAAGAGGACTGAATTAGGAAGCTGCCAATAACGATTTCTCGCTCTTTTGAGGAACTATCAAAGAGGGCCTCAAAATGACAGCCTTGGGTAGGAGGGGAGTTTATTATTTTCCGAGGAAAGAGAACAAGAAGAACAAATATAGGTCCATCCCCAAGGTCCATCCAAGGACATTTCCTGAACTGTTTTATTAGACCATGTATGCTCTCAAGGATGACGGTTGCCGGGGAAGATGCCAGAGTTGTGAAAAAACAGGAGCACCTTGAGGAACACCATGAGGAACACCTTGAGAGCTGTTTGTGAGTCTGAGAGCTTTATTCCGTGGTCTGTTTGGGTATCTGTGCTCTCCACGGGCAGGTGGTCCTGCTGTCCTGGATGGAGGACAGTGATCACTGTGGGTCAGTTCCCCCAGCTGTCTCCCTCTCTTCTTGGGGGAGGAGACGGGCGGTGAAGGACTGCCTCTGGAGCGGTGGAGCCCCGGAGGGCCGTGACTGAAACCACACACTCCCTTTTCTTGAATTAACAACTCTTAGGTCAGCCAGTTCACCGTCTCGTCTTCACCCTCCAAGATGGTGCCTTTGAGTGTGGTGGTGGTGGGTGGGGGGGGGGGGTACAAGGTGGATTTTTGTGGCAATTAAGTCTTTGCGATGCCAGGGTTATTTTTTGTTCGGAGCAAAACGGGAGAGTGCAGCTTGTGGCGGCAGTGGCGACACATTAGGGTGTTGACAGATGGAAGGGGAGGGGCCACGGGACGTCGTGGGGAGCGCTGTGATTTATCACCCAGCGTGGGGCGTTCAACGAGCCGCATGTTGCCCGAGTGTGACAGAAGGGAAGGTCCCGACGGGAGGACGAATGGAGGGAGGGAGCGAGTGAGGAAGATGAGGAGGAGAGGAAGAGCGAGAGGGGGAACAGGACACTAAGCTTGAGAGAGCATTTTATTACCTAACCCAGGCGACCTCCAAGTGCTAAAATGTGGTATTATTAGGACGCCAGCGCATTTACACTGGTAGTCACGACGACTCCTTTGCTGTAAGCAAAGACACGGAGGGAATAAACTGACTTTTTACCTCTGTGACACTTTGGACCATGTGTTTGCTTCAATTACACCCCACGAACAGCCGCGGCAGTCGTTGTTGTCCTTCTCCTTCTTCTCCGTCGGCTCCACCTCTTCAAACCAGACGTTTATTACTTTGGTCAATCTGGATTTGCATATGGGCTTCCAAGCGTCAGACTTCTCCTCACCTTCGAATCAGTGTCAAGAGGTAGGTAAGGGCAGACACTCCATTCCTCCTTCTTCATCTCTCGAGTAGTTCTTTTTTAACTTTGGCGTGGTGAGGAGAGGAGGGCGCAGCTCGATAATTCATCTGGTTCCACTTCCAATTCGATGAGAGAAGATGCTTGCGAGCTGGGGGGGAGGCAGTGTGACAGGTAGGTCCTTTGGGGAACAGATCGTTACACAGTGGGAATTACCCGGCAAACAGCAGTCTGATACTCTGGCCCCGAGGCCCTGTGTAGTCCTTATGGATTCACATCTACAAAAAACGTACTGCAGAGTCTTCTACCAGTCTACTGAGAGTCCCGAGGTAGAATTTAAAGTGCCCCAAACATCTCAAATATCGCTCAAAGGCTAAATGACATATCTTTAGACTAGGCTCCGTAGGGATGTGTTCCACACTGAAGCATATGACATAAAGTGACACTGTCGTCCTACTAAGCCTTTAAGATTAAGCCGGAAGTCAATGGCTATTCAACATTGGATACGGTTCATGAACCGTTTGACGCGTGAGTCCCAAATATCTCTAACGGTCGACCAAGCATGACTTTTTGTTTTTATGAGCTCCGTGTCAGAATCCAACCACTGTTCCAAGATGTGACGATTACACAACAGGACAGTAAAACCCAGGCTGCCCTCAAACCAAGGCACGCTGCCTGCTAATCATCTTGTAGGCTATGTTTGAACTTGTTCAATTGAAATGATTTTCGGACAAGTTTTAACAACAGTTTGAATTGAGGCGTGTTCCGTCTCCTCTTTAATTCGCATGGAAGTAGCCCATTTCACTGTTACGGACAATTACGTTTGAGGCTTTACTGAGCCAGACAAGAGCCTGAGCACAAACTTTTTTTTATTCCTGGCACATTTTCCAGCTGGCGCCCCGCATTGCATGCTGATTATACATTTGGACATGCGTGCATTCCTATCACAGTAAGTGCCTTAATGCCTTGTCCTTATAGTTTCTGTATATTATGTAATTTCTACTGTAGAGGGTTGTACTGATCATGCGCTAATGCTAAGCTGATTGGCAGTTATGTGTGGCGCCATGTTTGTTGACATCATGATCAAGACCAATGATGTTATTTAAAAATACAAATAAATATATATTTCACCTTTATTTCAGCTTTTATTTTTTATTTCACCTTTTATTTCAACCTTTTAACCTTTCACCTTCATTTCACCTTTCAAACAAAACGAGGTGAAGGGATGGCTCCCTCATCTTTCAAGTACATTTCCAGAAGTGAATGATGGTAGGTGACACACCCCCTTGCATTCTGCAAACAGACCCCGACGCATCTTGTAACCTCTTATCTTTGTTTGATGCTAAAAAACTAAGGACGCACACAAACTACCCATCTCGGATAACTTTAGATTTTCTGAAAGTGTTTTACTCAATTCTTTTGATCACTGGTGAGGTCACACCGTCATGTGATGAATTGCAAAATAGTCATTTCTATTAGCTAATTCATATTATGGTTTCTGTCAGCCGAGAGTTAGCTAAATATGACCGCTTGTGTTAGGTCACTCTTTCCTCAGTTAGCGCCATGACCAATGTAGCCTAAATTGTCCGGTTTGAATAAGAATTGTGTTACGCTGTAAACTGCTCACACTGAGAACATAACTGCTGACTGTTGCGTCAACCGTAACTGGACGGTAGTAAATAAGTGTTCTAATCATACCGGTTTGAGCGTTCGCTGCTCGGACCAATGTACAACGCTCGCACCCGTGTGTTCGTACGTGTCAAAGCCGTGATGTCAGATGTGCTGTCATGGCCTGAGGATGCATTCACTTGTCAAATGCAGATCAGGAGAACACCACATCCTCAGAACTCACAATAGATATACGTACAAATATATACTGTATATAGATGATGTACATATTTTATCTCTGTGATAGCGTTCTCCTGACATCTGCCAAAACCCAGATTCGTCCGCCCGGACTTTCAGATGGTGAAGCGTGATTCCTTACTCCAGAGAATGCATTTCCACTGCTCCGGACTCCAATGGTGGTGAGCTTTACACCACTCAAGCCAACGCATTGGCATTGCACATGGTGATATTAGGCTTGTCTGCGGCTGCTCGGCCATGGAAACCCACTTCCTGAAGCTCCCGACGAATAGTTATTGCGCTGACGTTGCTTCCAGAGGCCGTTTGGAACTCGATAGTAAGTGTTGTAACCGAGGACACACGATATTTAACTGCTAAGCGCTTTAGCACTCGGTGGGCACGTTCTGTGAGCTTGGGTGGCTTAGTGCTTCGCGGCTGAGCAAGTGTCCACATACTTTTGGTCATGTAGTGTGTAACCAAACTGGAGAGGACGCTCAAGGATGTCCATTTGGTGTCCATAAGGTTAATTGATTACAAGGTGGGTAGCTCTTCACTAAAGAAGGGCTTCAACATCCTGTGTAGGTTCATACCAACCTCTCAGGCTCTCAAACAGTCTTGAGAGGTTTAGAGAGGGAGAAACCACTGCCAGCCTGCGTCATTAGCCTACAGTTTTGTATTTGTCGGTTTGTTTATGCCGTGAATGCCCCAGCATTTGTCGGGCAAAACGACATGGGGGAGGTGGGGATTGAGTTATGTACATTGTCATCCTCTGGAATACAAATAAGCCTTTGTGAAGAAGGGGGAAGAGACAAGCTGACGCACAACTGACGTATGACAGTTCAATATGCTTGCGCTCAAGGTACATCTGAATGCAATCTATATCTGTTTCAGTGTATGCGATTGGTGGGCTGCATCCGCCACTCGACGACGCCCACGACGCAAGGCTTTGTTCCCGGATCTCCTGCTGGCTGCGGGTGGCTCGTCAGTGCCTCGTCCTCAAACATTGGTAACGTATGCAAAAAAGGGAACTGCATCAAGGCAAACGTGGGCCTCGCATCACGGGGGCTACAGCTAATGCTAAGTGATAGTCCGACAGAAAGGCCTTAATTATGAGAAATGCAAGCTGCCTTGATTGTGTGCCGTTAATAAGATTTTTCCATGTCTAGCCACCTGAAGCGGTGTGTCAAGCTATTGCTGATGCTCGCTCGCTTAGAGAGGCAGTTTAGCAACTCTGGCAGAACCTGACAGGTTAATATGGGCTGTGGGAGCAATAACAACAAAGTGTGTGTGTGTGTGTGTGTGTGTGTGTGTGTGTGTGTGTGTGCGTGTGTGTCCATGGCAGTGTTTTACAGTGTGTGTGTGTGTGTGTGTGTGTGTGTGTGTGTGTGTGTGTGTGTGTGTGTGTCCATGGCAGTGTTTTACACGTGTGTGTGCGTGTGTGTGTGTGACAGGAGCCTCATCAGAAGCCTGGTACTGTAGGAGTGGGTAGATGAGAGCAGAGTGTGAGGAGGAGGACATAGGAGCAGGAGGGAGCTGTGTCTAATGAGCCAGCTAGAAACGACGACCACTGGCTGGCTGGCACAGAGAAAGAAGAAGAGAAGAGAGAGAATAAGAGAGGGACAGAAGGGAGAGAAAAAGGAGACAAAGACAGACAGAAATTGAGAGAGACCGAGAGAAAAACCGAGAGAGAGAGAGAGAGAGAGAGAGAGCCCATGAGTGAGGCAGAGTCCACGTCGCAGGTAATTTGAACATCTCATCTCACACCACTGTCTCATCTGGTGCAAAACTAAAGCCTGGGAAACTTCCCAGCAACCCCCGCAACCCCCTGCCGCCCCGTCGACTTGTCAAGCTGCGTTTTCCTTTTCCCAAACTTCTGTAATTGAGCCGCCGGGCGCTTAAATCGTGCTCTCAGCGCGAGTCGGCCCATTTCCTGAATCGCAGCGAGGTGGGAGCCAGGCACCTCTCGGGGAGTGCTTGCCTGCAGCCACACCGAAAGACTTCAGGAGAACGAGACTAACAACACTGAAAGACTTCATCAGCACCTCCGCTGCCGTAGGATCCTCTTTGGCTTTTTACGCAAGTCATCCTACCTGAGCTGTCCACAAAGCCAGAGCTACAGCTTGATGAATGACGCCAAAGTCTCGGGGGAGGTGATTAAAAACAAGTCTGAAAGCCTGCTGGATGTGCCATATCCGAGCATCAGATCATTAGTGACTTTTGTTTCGTTGGGATATCGAAGGTGTACATTGAGGAAAAAAGTCCAGACCTGAGTTTGAATTTGTTTTTTTCTGTGCCCCGAAAAAGTCCAGGCGGTGTACCGAATAGTGTTTTTACCCAATCATTCTCGAGGGCGCTCCCTTGAGTTGTGTTGGGCTCCTGCTGTGAGGGACATCAAACAGGCAAGGCAGAAGAGATATAGCAGAGTCGATATACTGAAGGCCCCGCGTGTGGGGTTGAAGGTTGGTGTGGATGGGTTCCTGGGACATTATCCATTATCAGACGGGGCAAGATCAGGCAGTATTTAGCTCTACGCAGGCAGCAATCTGTGACCACCCTGTTTGGGCCCAGTACAAAGTTCAGGAGCGAAAACAACAGGAAAGAGGTAAGATGTGGACACTCAGATTGGAGAGTGTACTGAGGTGCAAGTGGCGGGGAGAAAACACACACGCCGCCACATTGATGGCCCATTGTCTGGGACATCAGACGCGTCTGATCCATCCATCCCCTTTGATCAGCTCGGAGGCGCCTCCACACCCAATTAGGCTCAATCCATTCCAGTCATGTATTACTCAGCTTCATTTTACTACAAGCCATTGCTCCTTATGTGTCCTTCGCACACTCGCACGCACGCAATCGCACACACACGTCTCAGGTGATGAGTCACAGTCAAGACAGGGAGGCAATCGATCAATCTCAGGCGGGTTGTGTATGTGAGCGTGCATGCATATGGAGGTCGTTCTCTCATTGAGATGATATTGTACTGTAAACACAAGGGTAATTAGCAAACAGCCGAGCTCCACTGACCAGACCTTGGAGTGGACCAGACAGACAATCGAGGTCCTTTGATTCAGACAACAGACAACAACTGCTTGTTGATGCCTGCCATTATGACCAGCGTTATTAGGACAGAGAGAATACTGCTGCTGGCTCAGAGATCCTGCTCTGTATTCTTTTGCCTGGACAGATGGACTGAGGGCATGCCAAAAATTGACATTTTTAACAAGATGGCCACCGAGTGAAACGGGACCTAGGAGCACAGAGGAGCACTGCCATTGTCTCAGCTGCCTGCCTCCTCCCGATGGAACCTCCAGGTGTAATGGAGTCATGCACGCTGGCCAGCTGGGCTCGTGCCTGCTTAAAAAGCATTGATCAACTTCTCTCTTTATGCCCCCTCTCCCTCCATCCTTTCTCATGGGCCAGGCGGTGTTCTGCAGCTTTACCTGCCTCAAGGGTCTCTCTCTCTCTCTCTCTCTCTCTCTCTCTCTCTCTCTCTCTCTCTCTCTCCTACGCCACTCACTCCATCACTCTTAAAACACTGGTTGTTTGAAAGGGGAGAGGATATGCTCTGATGAGGCATCTGTAGCTTTACAATAGCAGACACCTGCACACACACTGATTTCCCCGGTGTTATGTGCGTGAGGAGAACACACAGGTCTTGATTAGGCTCTCTCCATGTCACCCCCCTGAGGTGTGTGTGTGTGTGTGTGTGTGTGTGTGTGTGTGTGTTTGTGTGTGTGCAAACGGGCAGGCATCTATCTCCCCTAAACGGCTGTCTGTTTGGTGTGCCACGTCCCGCTAACTGCATGATTAAAACCCTCTTAAACTCTCCCTAAATCCTGTTTACTGTTTACTAGTCACACCCAGGGACCCAACGGTACCCCCCCGGCCCCATCCCTATACATCCACCCCCGTACCTCCCGGCCATAAGCCCTAGCTCTCAACATGCCCCTTGACCCAAGCCGGCAATGCATTACTCTTGCCGATCAATTGATAGATCGATCCTGTCGGATCGGTCTGTAACCAATTCAGACGATACTGATGATTCAGCCAGGGAGCTCCGGGCCGCTGTCACCAATCACTGATCAGCAGCGCTGCCCGACAGGTATGGACATTCGCCTGTCACTTGGACCTAATTTATTGCTGACTACCACCATTGATTAACCTTGCCTTGTGGACCGCCGCAGTCCGAAGTTTCTGAGAAGGGAGGTTAAGGAGGAGTCTGCAACGATTATTGGAGTGAATGGAGCAGGGGGAGTGGGGAATAATGATGTTAACAGTGTTGTGTGTGTTCAGACTAGCACACTAAACTTGACTAAAGTTGGGGTGTTATAAAACATCTATAACCTTAGGTCTTTGGACCAGTAAGCTATGGACGTTTTTAGCCATCGGATGACTACTCAGCAACATGCCAGGGACAGGTGAAGGTCCACAGACCATAGGTTGAGAAGCACACTGAACTATATGGCTATATTGCTTTATCACAGCTTCTCTTATTGTGTTAAGTGACTATTTCAGAGGCCACATTACAGCTGCCTCTCCTCCAAGTGTGGCTGTGTCCACACTGTCCACTTTAGCAAGCCGCAACACCCTCATCCAATCGCAGGAAGAAGACGCCCGCCACAGAGACCGCCAAGTGTCCGAGCGACAGAGGTTCACCGGCGGCATTTAAAACCTGTCAAATCCCTCTCGGGAGGTTGTGTTTGAAGAGGGGACCACCTCGCTACTTTATTGACCCGTGTTTACTCTCACGCTTACTGCCATTTACCCACAATCCCCTATCAATGGGCACTGCAATCAACCACCTGTCTGTCAGAGCCCACGGAAGAAGAAATACAACTCTGAGGTGCATCCGAAATGGTAGCCTATATATACAGATGCAGGATCTTCATTTGACCACCCTGAAATGCAGGTTTAAAATGGCTTCTGAAGTTTGTCATTTCCATGTAGACATTTTAGACTTGATTTCCCCTTACAAAAATGCATCAACCACTACAAAATGTCCATTAATTATAATGAATTTTGTTTATATTATGATGTGTGTTGTCTGTATTATTGTGTGTTTTGTCTGGTATTATTGTGTGTTTTGTCTGGTATTATTGTTTTTTTTGTCTGGTATTATTGTGTGTTTTGTCTGGTATTATTGTGTGTTTTGTCTGAATTATTATGTGTTTTGTCTGGTATTATTGTGTGTTTTGTCTGTATTATTGTGTGTTTTGTCTGTTATTATTGTGTGTTTTGCCTGTATTATTATGTGTTTTGTCTGGTATTATTGTTTGTTTTGTCTGTATTATTATGTGTTTTGTCTGGTATTATTGTGTGTTTTGTCTGTATTATTGTGTGTTTTGTTTGGTATTACTGTCTGTTTTGTTTGTTATTATTGTGTGGTTTGAGTTGCACCCTTTTTGACCTCAAAACAGCCCCAATTTGTCAGGGAATGGGCCCTACAAGGTGTCGAAAGCGTTCCAATAGGGATGTTGGCTCACGCTGACTCCAATGCTTCCCACATGTGTGTTAAATTGGCTGGATGTCCTTTGGGTGGTGGACCATTCTTGATACACACAAGAAAACTGTTGAGCGTGAAAAACCTAGCCGTGTTGTAGTTCTTGACACAATTAAACCGGTGCGCCTGGCACCTACCACCATACCACGTTCAACGGCACTTCACTATTTAGTCTTGCCCATTCACCCTCTGAGTGGCACACACACAATCCAAGTTTCAATTGTCTTAAGGCTTAAAAATCCTTCTTTTCTTCTCCCCTTCACCCAAACTGATCGAAGTGGGTTTAACAACTGACATCAAGGAAATAACAGGTTTTGACTAATGTTTCATAGACTCAATGTACATATAACTTTGTCTGCGCTTCTACGTTTTGGCTCTCTGCATCATTCACAGCAGACTTGGGTACAAATAGTACCTGCGTTTCTTTCAAATAGTTTAAGCATTTGATTGTGCACGTCTGGAAACAAGAGACTGAAGCCTTAATAGACCCCAGGAATGAGAACCTGTTGTTATCTAGCTTTCAATACCACAGCTATTACCACTACCAGACAACAGGACACACTGAACAGTCAGAGATGTGCTGTATTTAACGTTTCGGCTTCCATTTATGAAACATCGACATGTCCTCTACCCATCTCGATGCAAAAGCAGCTTTAGAGAAAGAAAATGTGCTGTTTAACTTTCGGTTGGGAATACTACAGCTTGGGTGACTAAAAAGAGCTCCTGGCAATCCTACCACAGACGAGAGAGAAACAAAGAGTAAACATTTTATCACATCTTCCTACTGTTTAGCCAAACGAGTGTAAAGCAACCTCAGTCACAACTGTGCCAGAGTTTATGAGTGGACAATGGACCGGACAATTCCGTCAGTTCCTCGCTAAATTTGTGACATGTATCAAATACTTCATCTTTTAGTTGTTCAGAAGCGTCTGAATTATTTCTGAGGGCTGTCCCGCTCATAGATATAATTTATATTCAGTGAAAATAGAACGTGAAAATGAAACTAATTGCTAAATGCATTAAATATGCATCCGTTTCAAACGCAACTTGTCGTCACCCCTACACAAAATCAAAGCTTTTCTGTCACAGAGTCAGTCCCCTATAGCTCACCTTTTTTGGTATCAATTTATTCAGATAGTCCCAAATAGATTGTTTGTAATTCGGTAGATGTTCAACTAACAACAACATTCTGACTAACTATCGAGTAATCCTAACCCTCGCCTTAACCCTAGCTTAACCTAACAATTATTCTAACGCTAAACTGAAATGTAACCCTTAACTGTAACCCTAAAAAGCTGGGGCATATCAAAAGAGTTGGAATTGATAGTTTAGACATCTGTAAATCACCTATAGGGGACTATCAAAATGAAGTGTGCGATTTAAGATCACTTCATTCGTCAAATTACACACAAGGTCCAATGGAAATTTGACTTCCACTTTATCACAATCCCGCCCAAAAGACCTACAGGGAGCATGCCATTCTTTGGCACCTGTGGAGCAGTTGTTGTGGTGGGTAAGTGCCTTACTCAAGGGCACAACGGCAGGCGATGGCATCTAGGATTTGATATCAGCAACCCTCCGGTTGCCAGCTCACTTCCCGTCAGATTTTTCCCATCAGACCCGGGATTAGAATTTGCAACCCTCCGATTGTTGGCTGGCCTCTCTAACCACTAGGCTACCTGCCGCCCATGAACTATCCTTCTAACTGTCACAGACAGAATGGAGGCAACTCAGAAGACATATTTGCTGTCCCCATGCCTGAGTTTCTACTGTGAGATTGTGGGTGGCCATTGCTTTGGTAAACACACTAGTTGGGCCCAGGGGACGATGCTAGTGCTGATGAGCTACTTAGGATCAACGAGGGATTCAAAAGCCTCTGAGCCCGAGCTCTCTGCTACTGCTAATGACTACAAACGCTGAGAGAGAGAGAGAGAGAGAGAGAGAGAGAGAGAGAGAGAGAGAGAGAGAGAGAGAGAGAGAGAGAGAGAGAAAACAGGGAGGAGGACATAAAGAGAAAGAGGAGGGAAAGAGAAAATTCAGAGGGACCCCCTACTCAAGGACTAGGGCCCTTTAAGTACTAACTGAAAACAAATTGCACCATGGCCACCACCACCACTGAAAGTTCATTCATGATCCCCTTAATATATCCAAAATGGCCACCCAGTCACAAAACTAAGCCCTGTAGGCCAAACCAACACAAGGCCGAAATGACACGATAGAGCCCCCATTTCGGCTCTGGTAGCAGTGAAGTCTATGGATGCTGAGCACAGCAAAGCACACACTAACCTGGTGCAGTGAGTGAAACACATGAATGCGCCGTGGCTGCAGCCAGCCTTCCTTCACTGCCGTAACTCAACTCCAAAGTCAAGGCCATTAGGGGGTTATCTAACGGCCCAACCAGGGGGTCGGAAACTGCTCTGCAGTTGGGGGTTATGGACTGAGGAGATTTATAGGGAGGAATAATGCTGGGAGCCAACATGACATTCTTGTCTCTCGTGTCACGCTGTGCACATCACATTACAGTCCACTATCACACTGTAGAATAGAGGAGGATGGATTTCAACAGTGTAAAACTAGAGAAGTGTGCAAGTTAGTGGTAAACGGGAGAGTGGGGAATTGTCTGGCGCTGAAAAAAGGATAGATGGGGCAATGTGTGGAGTGGAGCTGTGGTGTGTGCGTGCGTGTGCGTGTGTGTGCGTGCGTGTGTGGTTGTAGTGACATTTTTAACAGGATTTAGAAGGGAGAGAACATGAGTGGTACAAACTGTAGCAGCTTGTGTATCTGAGGAAAGGTGTGTGTGTGTGTGTGTGTGTGTGTGTGTTTATATGAGGTAAACCCAAAATCCTCTTTGAGGGGTTCTCACATTGTTCATGTACTCGCTCAGCAGGTCTTGCAGGGCCTGCCGGACGGCGTTGCACTCGGCCACGATGCGCTCGCGGCGGTCGTCGCGGGTGCAGGACGAGTCGGCCATGAGGGCGGCGCCGCTGATGATGCTCTCCAGGCGCTCCTCCAGGGAGGGGCGGAAACGCGCCTCGCTGAACGTCAGCGGGTCCAGGATGATCTTGTTCTGACCGGGAGGAAAGGAGAGAGGGAGGTCAGAAACAGGCTAACCAAAGGGTCAACTTCTGAATGCTATTGCACTTAGGAACTTTGTGCCCAACGAGACTGTTTAGTATTCAGAGTGGAGCATGTCACTCCTTTATCTTATTAACCAAAGGTTAAGTGTTGGGTCACCCAATTGTATGTAAGCCCTGTTGGGCTAGATTGTTTACAAGAATGATGAACACATGGAAATGCACGTTAGCATTTCCACGCCAGAATCACCCATGAAAAGCTACAATCTACATTCAAGATGACTTTGCCACCAGCGCTAACTATAATACATTTCAAAACAAAAGACACAGATAAAGATCTGAGAAAGAAATGAGAGAGAGACAGAGAGAGAGATGGAGAAAGAGAGGGAGAAAGAGAGGGAGAGGGAGAAAGAGAGGGAGAGAGGGAGAAAGAGAGGGAGAGAGAGAGAGAGAGGCCAGTTTAAGTTTCTGTTTCTGCTGTCCACCATGAGTTACATAAAAATAGATTATCTTAGCTGTTTCTTTGGAACAGGTTGTCGCTGAAATATATTACTGGTAACATAGGCTTATGTCTGAGGTACACAGAGTCATATACACCCTTCTGGTCTTCATAATGACTGTAGTAATACACATAATAATGATAATATCAGACTGACCCATGTCTAAGGCCACCATCTCCCAACGAGAGAGAGAGAGAGAGAGAGAGAGAGAGAGAGAGAGAGAGAGAGAGAGAGAGAGAGAGAGAGAGAGAGAGAGAGAGAGAGAAACAGAAAAAGAGAGAATATGGGACAAATAAGAAAGAGGAGGAAAGAGAGGATTTGTACGACAGCAGGCGGCAGTAGCCCATTTCAATTTATTAATGACACTCTCTGTCAGGGAAAGAGAGAAAATAAAATGAAAGAAAGAAAGATAGATAGATAGAAAGAAAGGGAGAAAGATGGTAAAGAAAAAAAGAAAAAAAAAGAAAGAAATAAAGGGAGAAAGAATGAGAGAAACAGAGAGTGCTACAACAGCAGGAGGTAGTTACAGGTAGGGAGTGTAACAAAGCTAGCAAACACATTTGGCAGTGATAGCAGATGGCTCAGTGCAATCTGTCAGCACTAGGTGGTAAAGCCAGAGGCTGAGAGTGGAGGAAAGGTCACCTTCAAGCTTAGCTTCAGGGTCCTAGTACCAGACCCTTACACCCCCCTCGCCGCCTGCTTTATGGGGCCTTTAAGCACAGAGTGAGGAGACACAGGGGCCCCGGCTTTTATTATTGGAAGTAGCCGCAAAAGATACTTTTTTATGATCTGTACAGCAGGTAAGAACAAAAATTACCATTTTGATGGAGAAGGTATTACGTTTTACGGCCGTACAATTTCAATATCCCATTCGGCAGCAGTTTGTGGTGCGGTGGAGATTTAAAGAGGGAGAAGCCACGGCGGGTAGGCAGTGTTTATTAGAAAAGAGGTGCCTAAATCCCTTGGGGTGTGTGTTTGTGTATGTCTGCGTATGTGTGTGTGTGTGTGTGTGTGTGTGTGTGTGTGTGTGTGTGTGTGTGTGTGTGTGTGTGTGTGTGTGTGTGTGTGTGTGTGTGTGTGTGTGTGTGTGTGTGTGTGTGTGCGTGTGTGTGTGTGTGTGTGTGTGTGTGTGTGTGTGTGTGTTCATATCGGTTGTACTGTGCATTACGGTTGAAAACAGTTCCAGTCGGGCGTAGTTGAAAACAAAATACAGTGCCGTTCAATGACTACTGTCTTCGACTCTTTTGCGAGGGCCTAATTTGTTTCAGGTCGCAGCTAGACAGCATCTATTTTCCACAAAGCGAGTTAGCCACAATGTCTAGTCTAGCAACTGAAGCCTATTCTAAAGAACAGCAGGGTGCTATCACATTGACGGGAGACACAGAGCACACACACAGATCCCATTTACATTTTAGCCATTTAGCAGACTCTCTTATCCGGAGCGACTTCCACACGCACACAGACAGAGAGACATCGAGCTGATGGCTTTGTCTGAAACCCTGAAATGGCAACCCAGCCCTATGAGTGGGAAACACAGTCCAGGCCACTGCTCTGTGTGTGCGAGAACGAGAGCAACAACACAGATGGTTTTAGACATGGCGTGTCGAGTCATATCCATCTCCATCCTGCCCATAATGCTCCATAATTATCACTGTTTTCTCTGCCTTTAATGTCATCTCATCTTGTATCTTATTAAGAGTCTCCGGCATCGCAGGCTTCGTAAGCACAATCCATTGGCTTCGGGAGGACATTACAAAGACATTTCTATTGTTTGCATCAAACAAACATGCTAGCCGCGCGAAAAGGCGATGGCATGCATTCCGGTAATACAGACATTCATTAAAGTTTGCCTTATCTCGTTTTCTTCAACGTGGGAGAGAGGAGAGAGGGATGGAGGGAAGAATGGGAATGCCCAGCATCTGTAGAGCTAGCTGCAATCAGAGTATTATTGTCTTTCTTACGTTTCAGTGTTGCACGACGTGGAACCGCTCTGCTACCCTTGTTCTGGGTGACACTGTTGTTATTTTTAAAAAATTCATGAGCTAAGCTACATTACATTACATCAGATGGTTCTGATTTGTAGATAAACAAAAAAATGTCAACAAAGAAATATCCCCCAAAAAGAAGCTAGCAGTAGTGCCCTGCCTTAGCATACATAACATAACTAAAATGTCTGTTTTTGGGGCAGTAGTAGCAGAAGCAATGGCAACAGTGAGTTGCGTTCAGAGCCTGGCCAGTGAGCTACGTTCAGGCTCCACTCAGGCCTCTAATCCTGGGGGCAGGATGACAGGCTGATTGTCAAACGATGCATGAGAAAGACAGGCAGGGAGAGAGAGAGAGAGAGAATATGGGATGAATTCAGCCACAGCGAGGGGGATGAGATGACAAAGATAGAGAGAGAGAGTGAAGAGGAAAGAGAGAAAGAGGGTCTGAGACAGAGAAAAAGAGGGGAGTTGTGAGACAGCAGGACGGTAGTGCCTCTGTTCATATTACTAATGACACTCTCTCTAACACTACCCTGCCTCCTATACAAGCCCCGGCCTACATTCACATTCACTGGTTGGCGCCTCAGGAACCCAAATACCGAATCCTGATTCCCAAAGGGACTCATTTTATCAGTTACATTTGACAGTTTAAGTCTGTATAGCAGTTTGTGCTCTAGTTTAAAAGGCAATGAGGTCCTTTATCTACTTCCAGAGAGTCAGATGAACATGTGGATGTCATTTGTATGTTTCTGTATCCAGTTTAAAGGAAGATTGAGGTAGTTTCACAAGCCAATGCTAACTAGTGTTAGGGCAATGACTGGAAGTCTATAGGTATACGTTGGCATGCTAGTAGATCCCATAGACTTCCAGGCAATTGTGCTAATGCTAGTTAGGATTGGCTCACGAAACGACCTTCAACTACCATTGCCAAAATCCTGAAGTATCCATTTAAAAGCACGTGGCAAAAATAAATACCTACAGTAGCTGCCTTCCATTTAGGATATGTCCAATTGTTGTCTTCACTGGGGTGTTTCAACTTCAACAGACCAGGTGAAATACAAAATAAATATGTCTGAGTTACACTGGCCAGGCATGAATCATTTTATGTGCACTCAGATACTGCAGGTTCAACTTTTATACTGTGACTATGTCTATGTTCATCTTAAGTATCCCGGGAACTGAAGTACTCTTGATCATCATACAGTTGAAGTCGGAAGTTTACATACACTTAGGTTGGAGTCATTGAAACTCGTTTTTCAACCAATCCACACATTTCTTCTTAACAAACTATAGTCTTGGCAAGTCGGTTAGGACATTTATTTGGTGCATGACACAAGTCATTTTTCCAACAATTGTTTACTGACAGATTATTTCACTTATAATTCACTATATCACAATTCCAGTGGGTCAGAGGTTTACATACACCAAGTTGACTGTGCCTTTAAACAGCTTGGAAAATTCCAGAAAATTATGTCATGGCTTTGGAAGCTTCTGATTGACATCATTTGAGTCAATAGGAGGTGTACCTGTGGATCTATTTCAAGGCCTACCTTCAAACTCAGTGCCTCTTTGCTTGACATCATGGGAATATCACAGGAAATCAGCCAAGACCTCAGAAAATAAATTGTAGACCTCCACAAGTCTGGTTCATCCTTGGGAGCAATTTCCAAACACCTGAAGGTACCACGTTCATCTGTGCAAACAATAGTACGCAAGTTTAAACAAGTCACAAGGGACGACGCAGCCATCATACCGCTCAAGAAGGCGACACGTTCTGTCTCCTAGAGATTAACGTATTTTGGTTTTGAAAGAAATACAAATCTGAAAGAAATAAAATCTGAAATCAATCATTCTCTCTACTAATATTCAGACATTTCACATTCTTAAAATAAAGTGGTGATCCTAACTAACCTAAGACAGGACATTGTTAGTAGGATTAAATGTCAGGAATTGAGAAAAACAGAGTTTTAATGTATTTGGCTAAGGTGTATGTAAACTTCAGACTTCAACTGTATGTGACTTGTTTCAGGAAACTAAGCGTATGTCGCGGGTCACAGAACAGCCGTTTTTTTTATCCAAATAAGATATTGGTCAAAAATGCCTTCTCGAACATGTGAACTTTCATGTAACTTAATAACAAACTTGTATGCCATTTGTAAATACGAATACAATTGTTAAATTACGAGCCTAGTCGGTTTAGCCAAAGAAAAGTCAGCAACCTTACTGCTAGCCATGATTGGCTGAGATAATAAGTGGGCTGGACATGCCGAGAGATGAGTTTGGATTGGTCTGCCATATAGCACGCATCTGTCTATTTGAGCCGGTCAGTGTGTCTAGGTAATCCTGTCTTACGTTGTTTTTCTTTAATTTATTGTGTATTAAAACTTCATAAGTGTTGCTCTCCTCTTTCTGGAGGACTGAATTTTGAAAATCAGTGGAATTCGAGTATGATAGCTAATGAGATGGAGAAAACACTAGTCTCCGGATTACATCTTCAAACTAAGGGGAACCACGGCATCCGACAGGAGACACGTCCAACCATGAATGATCTACACGGGTAAGATAGTCTAGCTAGCTACCGAGATGCGCAGCAGTCTAAGGCACTGCATCTCAGTGCTAGAGGCGTCACTACATATACCCTGTATCACAACAGGCCGTGATTGAGAGTCCCAAAGGGCGGTGCACAATTGGTCCAGCGTCGTCCGGGTTTGGCCGGTGTAGGCCGTCATTGTAAATATGAATTTGTTCTTAACTGACTTGCATAGTTAAATAAAGGTCAACATATCCTTTATTTAACCTTTAAATAAAGGTTTCACATATTACACGTTTCTAATTTTGACAGAAAGAGCCATGAGTTGTGATTACACTTTATTCTTTACCTAGCTAGCTAACGATAGCTGGCTGGCTCACTAGCTAACTTTACGTGTATGACCTTATTATTCGTATCTCAGAGCCATTTGCCTAATGTTAGCTAGCTAACATTGATTCTGATTGGTTAGCTACCTGCAGATTCGTGCAGGGTAGTAACATCACGAGTAGGGATTATGCTTCATTATTGACCTAGTTAGCTAGCTAAACAAAATACTCCACTTTTCAAGTAACCATTTCAGGCGCGTTCGTAAATTGAGTCTGGTCATCTACTCTGATTTCAGAGCACTCTCGTGTGCCAGAGAGCGCAGAATAACTGATGAATTGACGAACGCTCAACACCCGTTGATTACGGTCGGTGTCAGTAAACAATGGCAAAAAAATTGTAATTCAATTGTTGCCAGAAGCCCAGTTACAGTCACCAACGCACTGAATAACATGAAAACAACATAACCAGCTCTGTTAATGCGAGGAAAATGGTCAGAGTGGGGTGTTCTATCATTATGTGTCTGGAAGTAGCTAGCAAGTTAGCCAGTTAGTTTGGGTGCTTGACTGCCGTGTTGAGGTTAGAACGTCCGGCTCAACCCTACTCATCGGCCAGAGGGTGAACGAGAAACGCTCTGAATTTACTAATGGACAACCAATTTACTAACAGACAGCACAGTTACAGTCACCAACGCTCTGGATAACATACCAGCCTAACCAGCTCTGCTAGGGCGAGTAATGTTCAGTGAGCTGTTGTCTCTCACTTAGATGTCTGGAAGTAGCTGGCAAGTTAGCTTGGGTGCTTGACTGCTGTTAGTATATTCGGAACAACCCTTAAAGAGATGGGTGGGGCTAAAAGCTTAAGAGGGTATGAATGATGCTGAATGTGTGTAGACAAATTAGGGCTCTCCAATAGTAGTACCAAAACATTCAAAGGACATTTTCTCAAAAGTGTATCAACTTTCAAAGCAAAATGACTTTCCCATTGTCCCTCAACTGTAGTGTACGATGTACCACTTTGTAGCTTTGAGTCTGTACTTTTATCCAATGTAAAAAACACAATTTCAAATTTTGCTACATAAGACCGATTTGAGTCGGACGGTCACACATGACCATTTGCTGGCAATTGACGTGACAAAGAAAGGAACATTTCTGGTTGATAACTAAACCCAACAACACAACAAATAGTCTGGAGGACATATCATAGCCTACACAAACAACCAAGGAGAAATGGCTAGACACAAATTGAAAAGGAAACTAGGGGGAAACTTGTCAACTTCTTTGCACAGTGTGTCCATCCACAATGGCACTCTAAATGGCACCCTTTCCCCTACATAGTGCACTACTTTGACCATGGTCCATAGGGCTATGTTCAAAAGTAATGCACTATGTAGGGAATAGGGTGCCATTTGGGATGCATGCCCACACTGAGTGTCAGGACGTGTCAACCTCTTTTACACTGAGTCGCAACAGGGCTTGTGTGTTTCGAACTGTAATCACCTCCACGCTGGGACAAAAAAAATGGCATGCTACAGAGACCACTGCCCAAAAGCACGAGCTACATGTTGAGAGGCGTGTGTGTGTTTGTTTGCGCGTGTATGCGTGGGGGTGTTTGTCTCGCCCACGCAGAGCCCGGACCTGTTGCTTATTTCACCCTCTCCTCCTCTTTCTCACATTTGTATTTCTCCTTTCTCTCCCTTTCCTCTCTTTCTTTACCAAGGTGTAATGGAATTCGCACCCCTGCCTTCCAGCCCACCCACGGACGACCATGTCGTACATCATTTAGACTGGGAGAGAACAGTGTGCTCTTTTTGCTGACTCATCCAGGGCTTCTGTGCTGTGCTTTACCACCGCTACACACACACACACACACACACACACACACACACACACACAAACAGACACACACAAATGCATACACACAGGCACGCACAAGCATCATACACACAAACACGTTTGCATGCACACACACACACACACACATGAAAACACACACACACACACAGGCACACTCCCCCAGCCATAGACACAGCCTGATCTTTCCGATAGTGGCCTAGCTGCTATTTTTAGGGAGCCACAGAAAAGGACTGTGGAGTGCCGCGGCGGAAATTGCAAGTTTATCTGTGATTTCCTCCCAGGATTATCAGTATGTTAGTATTCTTGATTGTAGTTTATGTTTTGCCTCTCTCTTTTTTCATTCGCTCTCTCGAGATAAGTCACTTGGACGATTACTACTTTGCCGGTCGATGTGTTAGTGAATAATGCTGTTTAGCTGCAGACTACTCGATTCAGGTGGAAAATAGGGGTCCTTTTACTCCTGCCAAACAGAAACAATACCATTAGTCAAGTTGCCTCTTATCAGCTGTTCTGCAACAGTTGGCTGGTAATATCTAGTAGAGATGCACAAGAGGAGGAAGGGGTAATATGTCTGTGCCTCCCTATCCTTGGCTAAATCCACGTATATTTGAATAGAGAACAGAATTGGGGATGTATAACATACAGACATTGACAAATTGATACAGTTAAAGTCGGAAGTTTACATACCTTAGCCAAATACATTTAAACTCAGTTTTTCACAATTCCTGAATTCCTGATGTAATCCTAGTACACATTCCCTGTCTTAGGTCAGTAAGGATCACCACTATATTTTAAGAATGTGAAATGTCAGAATAATAGTAGAGAGAATGATTTATTTCAGCTTTTATTTCTTTCATCACATTCCGTGGGTCAAAAGTTTACATACACTCAATTAGTATTTGGTAGCATTGCCGTTAAATTGTTTAACTTGGGTCAAACGTTTTGGGTGGCCTTCCACAAGCTTCCCACAATAAGTTGGGTGAATTTTGGTCCATTCCTCCTGACAGAGCTGGTGTAACTGGCCTTAAACCTCTACTGACACCCCATCCCACATGAGGGAGCGTAATCATCGACTGACACTAATTAGCATAACGCAACGGACATAAATATTCCTAGAAAATATTCCTATTCATGAAAATCACAAGTGAAATATATTGAGACACAGCTTAGCCTTTTGTTAATCACCCTGTCATCTCAGATTTTCAAAATATGCTTTACAGCCAATGCTAGACAAGCATTTGTGTAAGTTTATCGATAGCCTAGCATATCATTTTGTCCAGCTAGCAGCAGGTAACTTCACTCACGAGACTCCCAGTTAGATAGAAAATGTTCCTTTTTTCCAAAAATAATTTTTTTGTAGGCGAAATAGCTCCCAAGGATGAACCAGACTTGTGGAGGTCAGAAGCTTCTAAAGCAATGACATAATTTTCTGGAATTTTCCCAGCTGTTTAAAGGCACAGTCAATTTAGTGTATGTAAACTTCTGACCCACTGGAATTATGATAAATTAAATAATCTGTAAACAATTGTTGTAAATATTTCTGGTGTCATGCACAAAGTAGATGTCCTAACCAACTTGCCAAAACTATAGTTTGTTAACAAGAAATTTGTGACGTTGTTGAAAAACGAGTTTTAATGACTTCAACCTAAGTGTATGTAAACTTCCAACTGTACATCTCAGCTGACAATACATATAAATATATATATATATTTTTGTCTTCTAAATTGCAATTGCATGATAATTGGTGGCGGACGTGGGTGGCGTGCATTCTGCAACACGTACTCTTAGAAAAAAGGGTTCCAAAAGGGATATTTGGCTGTCCCGATAGGAGAACCCTTTCTGGTACCAGATTGAACCCTTTTTGGTTCCGTGTAGAACCCTCTGGGGAAAGGGTTCTACATGGAACCCAAAAGGGTTCTACCTGGAACCAAAAACATTTTCAAAGGGTTCCCCTATGGAGACAGCCGAAGAACCCTTTCAGGTTCTAGATAGCATATTTTTTTCTAAAAGTGTACCTGTACTAAGGCTGAAAGTGACATATGCTTACAAAAAAAAAATGGTAAAGGAAATTAATAAAAAGCAGCCAGCATTGCTATTTGGCAAAGAGATGTAGGCACAGGAGATTAGATGGGACCATGGAGACTGGGACACCTTGATTTAAGAAGACAGAAGGGAGTACAGCAAAGCCACAATACCCTGGAGGGGATCTCACATCTCGGGGAGGAAAAGTCTCTTGGGGGAGGGGGGAGAACAGCTGAAGGTGATATGTTCTTTACAAGATGGATGGTAAAAAGGCGAGTGTTCCCCTGAGGAATCGACTTTGTTGTTATTCCCGAGTAGGGTGTCAGTTTGTTGTGATTGGGAAAAGGGGGGGAGACCGGTGGGGAGAGAGAAAGAGAGAGAGATAGAGAGAGAGGGGTGGGAGGGGGTGCAGCATACAGTTTTGACAAAGGCCCAGGGCCCTTTAACAAGAATTGGTGACGGTTGAATCCATTCTCCGAGCACCTCTCTAGTGTCAATTTAGTCCTCGTTCGCAGCTTTCATCAACCCTCTCCCTCAACGTCAGCAAGACAAAAGAGCTGATGGTGGACTTCAGGAAATGGAAGGGCGAACACGCCCCCACCCACAACGATGGGGCTGTAGTGGAGAGGGTCAAGAGCAAGTTCCTCTGTGTCCACATCACTAAGGAAATAACATGGTCCACACACACACACAGTTGTGACGAGTGCACAAGGGACTCTTACCCCTCAGGAGGTTGAAAAGATTTGGCATGGGCCCTCGGATCCTCAAAAAGTTCTACAGCTGCACCATTGAGAGCATCTTGACTGGCTGCATCAACACTTGGTATGGCAACCTCAAGGCACCCGACCGCAAGGTGCTACATAGGGCGGTGAGTACAGCCCAGTACATCACTAGGGCTGAGCTCCCTGCCATCCAGGACTTCTATAGCAGGCGGTGTCAGAGGAAGGCACAAAAAATTGTCAAAGATTCCAGACACCCAAGCCACAGACTTAAGCGAGCAGTGCAGCTCGTCAGCGTCGTGTTTCGGAGGACACATGGCTCTTGACCTTCGCCTCTCCCGAGTCCATATGGGAGTTGCAGCGATGGGACAAGACTTTAACTACCAATTGGCTAGAAAAAGGGGTAAAATATATTGCACTGACTATGCATATACACTTAACTCTACCCACACACATACTTAAACTGACACCGCAACACACACACACACACAAACATACACCCACACATAACCTGCGCACACACGCATACACCCATACACACACACTTTCACACTCACCACATACAGTACACGGCTGCTACTGCTCCACATACTACAGCTCAGTCTAATGTCTATCCTGTTGCCTATTTACTTTACCCTTACCTATATGTACAGTACAGTACAGTACAGTACATAGCTACCTCAATCACCTCGTACTCCTGCACATCGACTCGGTACAGGTACTCCCTGTATAGAGCCATGTTATTTTTTACTCATATTGTTATTTTTTATTCACTGTGTATTTATTCCTCTTGTAACTATGTCATTTATCATGTTTTATCTTTAACCCTGCATTGTTGGAAAAGGGCCCGTAAAGTCAGCATTTCACTGTTTACGAAGCAGGTGGCAAATAACATTTGATTAACTTTTGTCACATATGTTCTCTGGTTGGATATTGTGATATAGATAGGAATAGTTCCCATGAGACGTTTAAGCCTAATCAAAGAATGGAGTAAGAAAACGAAAGACCATAGCAACAGGTTGGAGCAAACTGTCAAAGCATAACCCCTATAAGGTGTCGGTCAGATGGAGTAATGCCACAAGGCAGAGAGGAAGAGTTGAATGTTGTCTGACTCAATGATAGTATGTCCCCGGTGATAGCAATAAATAACATGACTTCCTGTTAGAAATGGACCAAGGTGAAGGTCAGACGGTTAATCATTTAGGCTATTTAACCAGGTGAGACCCATTGAGATAGTCATCTCTTTTTCAATGGATCCCTATCCCTGGATATTTAAAGATATGAGGTTCTGGGAAGGTGATGGCCAAAAACATTTGAGAAGTACAAGTACACTACTGGTCAAAAGTTTTAGAAAGCCTACTCATTCAAGGGTTTTTCTTTATTTTTACTATTTTCTACATTGTAGAATAATAGTGAACACATCAAAACTATGAAATAACACATATGCAATCATGCAGTATGCAAAAAAGTGTTAAACAAATCAAAATATATTTTATATTTGAGATTCTTCAAATAGCCACCCTTTGCCTTGATCACGGCTTTGCACACTCTTGGCATTCTCTCAACCAGTTTCATGATGTAGTCACCTGGAATGCATTTCAATTAACAGGTGTGCCTTCTTAAAGGTAAATTTGTGCAATTTCTTTCCTTTTTAATGTGTTTGAGCCAATCAGTTGTGTTGTGACAAGGTAGGGGTGGTAAACAGAAGATAGCCCTATTTGGTAAAAGACCAAGTCCATATTATGGCAAGAACAGCTCAAATAAGCAAAAAGAAATGACAGTCCATCATTACTTTAAGACATGCAGGTCAGTCAATACGGAACATTTCAAGAACTTTAAAAGTTTCTTCAAGTGCTGTTGGGGAATAATCAGAATTGGTTGGTAACATAGGTAAGATGTTTTATATTCATCATATGTTTGTAAGTTACTTCTCATCAGAATGTTATTTTTGTATAATACTGTGGCGGGGTTGCAGTTATCTGTTCTATGTCAAGACTAAGTTGCATGGGCTGCAGAGAGGGGAGAGGTCAAAGTGTCATCATGTGTAAACATATCTTTTGCTCCACTGTGTCTGTGTGCCAGTCACTCCCTACTTTTCCCATCGGGGAAAGGAGGATGGCAGTGTCTGGAATCATTCTATGCTCCCTCTAATGTTGTCCCTATCTTAACCTATAGCAATCATTCTCCTCTCCGTGAGTTTGTCCAGGATTGGTTGTATTTAGAATTGGTTGTATCTTAATGACAATTTGATATATGCCTGTTGATATGGAGGGTTGGTTTATGGTTTTGGGGTTTGAGTAAGTAGACAAAGCTGAACGATTTATTATGTCTATGCTGTCTGACTATGTGTGTTCTTTGCTATTAAAGGAACTCAGCTGCAATGTGTAGGGGGCTCTCAGAGAATTCATTTGATAGACACTGAACTGATCTGAGAGTCACAGGGTTGTGATAAAGCTCATATAATTAAAGATGGACTTTGATAACTAACTCTGACTTGTGTTTTGGTTTGCGCTCATGATTTGGTAAATAGAGGACATTTTCACGACAGTGCAGTCACAGAATGAATGAAACTGGCTCTCATGAGGACCGCCACACGAATGGACCCAGAGTTACCTCTGCTGCAAAGTATAAGGTCATTAGAGTTACCAGCCTCAGAAATTTTAGCCCAAATAAATGCTTCACAGAGTTCAAGTAACAGACACATCTCAACATCAACTGTTCCGAGGAGACTGTGTGAATGAGAACTTCATGGTTGAATTGCTGCAAAGAAACCACTACTAAAGGACACCAATAAGAAACACGGGCCAAGAAACACGAGCGATGGACATTAGACCGGTGGAAATCTGTCCTTTGGTCTGGAGTGCAAATTGGAGATTTTTGGTTCCAACTGCCGTGTCTTTGTGAGACGCGGTGTAGATAAACAGATGATCTCTGAATGTGTATTTCCCACCGTAAAGCATGGAGGAGGTGTTATGGTGTGGGGGTGCTTTGATGGTGACACTCTGCAGCGATACACCATACACCAGCTATTAGAAGAATATCAAATATCAAATATATTTTGATTTGTTTAACACTTTTTTGGTTACTACATGATTCCATATGTGTTATTTCATCGTTTTAATGTCTTCACTATTATTCTACAATGTCGATAATAGTAAAGATAAAGAAAAATCATTGAATGAGTAGGTGTTCTAAAACTTTTGACCGTTTGAGTAAGAGGTGATCAGGAGTAAAGAAATCACATTGTAAAACGTTGAATAAAAGACAGAAAGGTAAAACAAAAAGGACATTGGTGCTTTTGCAAAGGCGGTAGATGATAAAATATGGCCTAAGTGAGTGTGTAAGTATGTCAGCACTAGTCTCATATTTCCCCTCTTGCCACTGTCCATCACATCAGGATCCAGGCAGTGCTAATGTCACCTCTGACCATTTGCTGGGTCCTACTTCGACCCCACTTTGGGCCATTGAGAACGTCATCTATGTCACATGTACTCACCAAAACACTGAACACTCAACCAATTCCATGAATAGAGGCTGGTTAGACAACGACCACAACATGGGCACGCTAATGCTTCAGGGAGAGCCTTCAAGCTTTTCCAAGGCGTACGTGGGAGAAAATCTTGATAAAAGCTTGACTCGTCCACTCTCTGAATGCTTGGCCCGCCGGGTCCAAACCCACCCACCCACGCATTGTATGTGGCTGGTTGGATAATGAGTGAAACGCCCTGTGACAAAACGAGCCGTGGGCCACCACCACCCAACGGGAGAGTGTTAGTCAAATTGTCCTCCCTATCTGATTGATTACGCTAATGAAGGTTGCCCGCCTGGCTCGCTCAGGGTCACTATTTGCTTACTGTCTCACGATGGCACCAATGGTGGAGTTGGTTGTCATGGAATCTGAGCTTCATTCTCCATGAATCAAATCACATCAAATAAAACATTTATTGGGTCACATACACATGGTTAGCAGATGTTATTGCGAGTGTAGCAAAATGCTTGTGCTTCTAGTTCCGACAGTGCAGCAATATCTAACACGTAATCACAACACCTACCTAATACACACAAATCTAAGTAATGGAATGGAATAAGAATATATACATATATATAGAGTTGAAGTCTGAAGTTTACATACACCTTAACCAAATACATTTAAACTCAGTTTTTCACCAAGTCCTGAGATTTAATCCTAGTATTCCCTGTATTAGGGCAGTTAGGATCATCACTTTATTTTAAGAATGTGAAATGTCAGAATAACAGTAGAGAGAATAATTTATTTCAGCTTTTATTTCTTTCATCACATTCCCAGTGGGTCAGAAGTTTACATACACTCAATTAGTATTTGGTAGCACTGCCTTTAAATTGTTTAACTTGGGTCAAACGTTTAGGGAAGCCTTCCACAAGCTTCCCACAATAAGTTGGGTAAATTTTGGCCCATTCCTCCTGACAGAGCTGGTGACACTGAGTCAGGTTTGTAGGCTTGGGGTCATTGTCCATTTGGAAGACCCATTTGGAAGACACATTTGCGACCAAGCTTTAAATTCCTGACTGATGTCTTGAGATGTTGCTTCAATATCCACATCATTTTTCTTCCTCATGATGCCATCTATATTGGCAAGTGCAGCTGTCCCTCCTACAGCAAAGCACCCCCACAACATGATGCTACCACCCCTGTCCTTCACGGCTGGGATGGTGTTCTTCGGCTTGAAAGCCTCCCCCTTTTTCATCCAAACATAAAGATGGTCATTATGACCAAACATTTATATTTTCACATAATGCTAGATATGTAAACATTATTAAAGTGACCGTTCATTTCAAGTCTGTATGTTGGCAGCAGCCCCTCAATGTTAGTGATGGCTGTTTAACAGTCTGATGGCCTTGATATAGAAGCTGTTTATCAGTCTCTCGGTCCCCGCTTTGATGCACCTGTACTGAACCTCGCCTTCTGGATGATAGCGGGGTGAACAGGCAGTGGCTCGGGTGGTTGTTGTCCTCGATGATCTTTTTGGCCTTCCTGTGTTGACGGAATGAAGGACCAACGTCACCATCACCGTCCCCATCAAAACAGAGTGGCAGAACAGCTGATCCTCTTGGCCATTCAATCGGCGTTTCCTTTGTTAAGGGGAAAGTGTTAAGGTAATTAAAAGAGTATTTCCGCCGTGACATCCCCCAGATTAAGTCCGCTGTAATCACGCCAATGGTAAATGTCACCCAATAATGAGAATGAACAGGATTAACTACATTCCTGAGAGCCGAGAATAATGAAGGGGAGAAAAGTGTTCGTTCCAATCCAAGCTGCAACCAAACCAAGTTGAGAGGTATTTTACTCACCAAGCAATGTGTTTTGGTGACAGAGTGGAGGAACAATGGCAGGATCCTTTGCATGACTGACTGGCTCTTAGAAACTATGCGGATCTTTGTGAAGACAACACACCTGTAATCTCTCTCGCTGCTTCAGGAGACACTATCTGGGCCCTCAGAGGTAACTCTCTCTCTCTCTCTCTCTCTCTCTCTCTCTCTCTCTCTCTCTCTCTCTCTCTCTCTCTCTCTCTCTCTCTCTCTCTCTCTCTCTCTCTCTCTCTCTCTCTCTCTCTCTCTCTCTCTCTCTCTCTCTCTCTCTCTCTCTCTCTCTCTCTCTCTCTCTCTCTCTCTCTCTCTCTCTCTCTCTCTCTCTCTCTCTCTCTCTCTCTCTCTCTCTCTCTCTCTCTCTCTCTCTCTCTCTCTCTCTCTCTCTCTCTCTCTCTCTCTCTCTCTCTCTCTCTCTCTCTCTCTCTGCTTTAATACAGCTTAGGTCCAATTTAGCTCCACTGCAGCAGCGGATGATAGCCCGAGCCAATGCAATGCTGCTGAGCCCTGCAATGTACTGCTCTGAGCCATCCTCACTAAAGTAAAGGTATAGGTGGTCCAAGTTAATACTACTACCTCTGAGGTCATGAGTGGAGTGTGGAGCCAACACAAGGTTACAGGTAAGAGAGAGTTCTAATCTAATACCGGGCAAAAGTCTGACTTGACTCAATGTTGTGTACAATCAAGATCAAGTGGCCCTTTAATAAGCAGGGCCCTTTGAACACAATGTTCCATCAAAGAAAAGTAAGGTCCTATCCAAACACTTATGGGAAACGTTTCGGTCTACAGTCCTTATAAGCATGCCTCCCACTCTAATGTAAGTACGCATCCACTTCAAAATCATCTTATTCTATTTCCTTCCACTTGACCATCGCAAGTCCCATGACAGCACTATTAATGAGCTTTAATGAGCTTCAATTTTATTGCCCAACATGAACGGTCCGTGCCTTTTCTGTGTTTTTTGGACTTCTCTGAATTCAATCGGACGAGCCCTAGGCGTTGCACAGTCAGTGAGTCCTCTTCTCTGGTGTTTTTAAAAAACCCACAAGGCGAAGTAAGGAGGGAGGAAAAAACAACCAAAATAAGGAATAAATAGTACTGAATCCCATAATACGCTGATCTTGTTTCCGGAGGTGACCTTTATCAAAGTGGCATTTGCCGGCCAAGAAAGAAAGAGACAGATAGAGAGAATGTGTGTGTGTGTGTGTGTGTGTGCGCGCGTGTGTGTATGCGTGTGCATGTGTGTGTATGCCCGGTTTCTGGGTTGGCCCCACGGGCGGGCACCAATCATTAAAGCCTTCATGTGCATCTCTCTCCCAGGGCAGTTTGGGCAGCAGGAATCTATGATTCATAGGCTCCCAAAGAGAACAGAGAGTACGGGAAGATGGCTTTAGTCACTGCAGCTCACTTCACAGCTTATTCAAGATTTTCAGAAACATTTTGTGAGTCAATGTGTCTCTATGTTCCCTGCCATCGGATCAAGACCTTTTTTTGTCCTCCTTTTGGTTCCTGCTCAGTTGAATCACGCCATTGGATTCTGGCTAAATCCAGGAACAATTCTGTGTGTCGCCGAGATATCACTGAATCGAAGAGCTGGAAATGATGACGTGTCAGGTCGACGGAACACTCACGCAATGAGGATTGGGCCCGTATTCACATATCGTCTCAGGGTAGGAGTACTGATCTACGATCAGGTCCCGGTAATGTTATCCATGTTCTCTTTCATTCATTGTGATCTAAAAGGCAAAACTGATACAGGACCAAATCAAATGTTACTTGTCACATGCGCCGAATAGAACAGGTGTAGTAGACCTTACAGTGAAATGCAAACTTACAAGCCCTTAACCAACAATGCAGTTTTAAGAAAATACCTAAAACAAAAATCTAAAAAGAAAAAAAGAATTCAAGAGCAGCAGTAAAATAACAATAGTGGGGCTCTATACAAGGGGTACAGGTACAGAGTCAATGTGCGGGGGAAGCGGTGTCAATGTAATTGAGGTAATATGTATTTGAGGTCATATAATATGTAGGTAGAGTTATTAAAGTGACTACACATAGATAATAACAGAGAGTAGCAGCAGCGTAGAAGAGGGGGGAGGGGCAATGCAGATAGTCTGGCCAGCACTCCTACTCTGATATGCTTTATGAATATGGGCAAGGAAGTCTTACATTTATCATGATACTTCAAGTATGCTTAATGCTCTGGCCGCATGAACCGGGTCGATCTTATTGTGATACAGTACTAAGACCATATTTGAGTGTTAGAGAGGATTGGAGACGAGCACGCAAATGTCTGTTTATCCAATCGTGTCATGAAGCAAGCCTCACTGCTTTTGGATACACCGCTCGCTTAACCCGGAAGCCAGCCGCACCAATGTGTCGGAGGAAACACAGCACAACTAGCGACCGTGTCAATGTGTATGCGCCCGGCCCACCACAGGAGTCGCTAGAGCGCGATGGGACAAGGACATTCCGGCCGGCCAAACACTCAACTGACCCGGACGACGCTGGGCCAAATGTGTGCCGCCTCATGGGTCTCTCAGTCGGGATTGGACCTGGGTCTGTAGTGAAGCCTCAGGCACTGAGATACTGTACCTTAGACCACTGCGCCACTCGGGAGGCTGTTTGTATCATTAATTAACCATCATCATGAAAGTGCTCCTTACAGTTGAAGTCGGAAGTTTACATACACTTAGGTCAGAGTCATTAAAACAAGTTTTTCAACCACTCCACAAATTTATTGTTAACAAACTATAGTTTTACCAAGTCGGTTAGGACTTCTACTTTGTGCATGACACAAGTCATTTTGCCAACAATTGTTTACAGACAGATTATTTCACTTACAATTCATTGAATCACAATTCCAGTGGGTTATAAGTTTACATTCACTAAGTTGACTGTGCCTTTAAACAGCTTGGAAAATTCCAGAAAAGTATGTCATGGCTTTAGAAGCTTCTTATAGGCTAATTGACATCATTTGAGTCAATTGGAGGTGTACCTGTGGATGTATTTCAAGGCCTACCTTCAAACTCATTGCCTCTTTCCTTGACATCATGGGAAAATCAAAAGAAATCAGCCAAGAACTTTGTAGACCTCCACAAGTCTGGTTCATCCTTGGGAGCAATATCCAAATGCCTGAAGGTACCACATTCATCTGTACAAACAATAGTACCTAAGTATAAACACCATGGGACCACGCAACAGTCATACTTCTCAGGAAGGAGGCGCATTCTGTTTCCTAGAGATGAACGTACTTTGGTGCGAAGTGCAAATCAATCCCCAAACAACAACAAAGGACCTTGTGAAGATGCTGGAGGAAACAGGTACAAAAGTAACTATATCCACAGTAAAACGATTCCTATATTGATATAACCTGAAAGGCCGCTCAGCATGGAATAAGCCATTGCTCCAAAACCACCATAAAAAAAGTCAGTTTTGCAACTGCACATGGGGACAAAGATCATACTTTTTGGAGAAATGTCCTTTGGTCTGATGAAACAAAAATAGAATTGTTTGGCCATAATGACCATTGTTATGTTTGGAGGAAAAAGGGGGAGGCTTGCAAGCCGAAGAACACCATCCCAACCGTGAAGCACGGTGGTGGAAACCTCCTGTTGTGGAAAATGATGTGGCTATATTGAAGCAACATCTCAAGACATCAGTCAGGAAGTTAAAGCTTGGTCGCAAATGGGTCTTCCAAATGGACAATGACCCCAAGCATACTTCCAAAGTTATGGCAAAATGGCTTAAGGACAACAAAGTCAAGGTATTGGAGTGGTCATCACAAAGCCCTAACCTCAATCCCATAGAATATTTGTGGGCAGAACTGAAAAAGCGTGTGCGAGCAAAGAGGCCTAAAAAACTGACTCAGTTACACCAGCTCTGTCAGGAGGAATGTGCCAAAATTCACTCAACTACAAGGTTAGCATTTAGAAGCAATGGCAGGGTAAAAAATTCAAAGCATTGATTGGTGTCATACCTTGTCCATAGACTGCTTACAGGGTAAGGACACTTACAATGCTAAGTTGATAAGTTAAAAGCTAGCCAAATGGCTTAGCTAATCAAATGTTTGTATCATTAATGACACATTTTTATGGCAATGTTACTTATGCCTTCTCAAATCAAATCTAATTGTATTAGTCACATGCGCCACAAACAACAGGAGTAGATCTTACAGTGAAATGCTTACGTACGATCCCTAACCAACAATGCAGTTTCCTCCAAAAATATGGATAAAAATAAGAGATCAAATAGTTAAAGTAATTAAAGAGCAGCAGTAAAATAACAATAGCAAGACTATATAAAGGGGGGAACCAATACAGAGTCAATGTGTGGGGGCACCGGTTAGTTGAGATAGTATGTACATGTAGGTAGAGTCATTAAAGTGACTATGAATAGATGACAACAGAGAGTAGCAGTGGTGTAGAGAGGGGGTGTACATGTTCAGGAGTCTTATGGCTTGGGGGGGTAGAAGCCTGCTATAAGGTCCTGGATGGCAGGAAGGTTGGCCCCATGATGTACTGGGCTGTTCGCACTACCCTCTGTAGTGCCTTGCGGTCAGAGGCCGAGCAGTTGCCATACCAGGCAGTGATGCAAACAGTCAGGATGCTCTCGATGGTGCAGCTGTAGAACCAAGAAGATCTGAGGATCCATGCCAAATCTCCTGAGGGGGAATAGGTTTTGTTGTGCTCTCTTCACGACTGTCTTGGTGTGTTTGGACCATGTTAGTTTGTTGGTGATGTGGACACCAAGGAACTTAAAGCTCTCAACGTGCTCCACTGCAGCCCCGTAAATGACAATAGGGGCGTGCTCGGTCCTCCTTTTCCTGTAGTCCACAATCATCTCCTTTGTCTTGATCACGTTGAGGGAGAGGTTGTTGTCCTGGCACCACACAGCCAGGTCTCTGTCTCGTCATTGTCGGTGATCAGGCCTACCACTGTTGTGTCATCGGCAAATTTAATGATGGTGTTGGAGTCATGCCTGACCGTGCAGTCTTGAGTGAACAGAGAGTACAGGAGGGGACTTAGCACGCACCCCTTAGGGGCCCCTGTGTTGAGGATCAGCGTGGCAGATTTGTTGTTACCTACTCTTACCACCTGTGGGCAGCCAGTCAGGAAGTCCAGGATCCAGTTGCAGAAGGAGGTGTTTAGTCCCAGGGTCCTTAGCTTAGTGATGAGCTTTGAGGGCACTATAGTGTTGAACGCTGAGCTGTAGTCAATGAATAACATTCTCACATAGGTGTTCCTTTTGTCCAGGTGGGAAAGGGCAGTGTGGAGTGCAATAGAGATGGCATCATCTGTGGATCTGTTGGGGTGGTATGCAAATTGGAGTGGGTCTAGTGTTTCTGGGATGATGGTGTTGATGTGAGCCATGACCAGCCTTTCAAAGCAGAAGTAGTCTAGCTCGTCTAGTAGGCTCGTGTCACTGGGCAGCTCTCGTCTGTGCTTCCCTTTGTAGTTTGTAATGGTTTGCAAGGCCTGCCACATCCGACGAGCATCAGAGCCGGTGTAGTACGATTCGATCTTAGTCCTGTATTTGACACTTTGCCCATTTGATGGTTCGCCCGAGGGCATAGTGGGATTTCTTATAAGCTTCTGGGTTACAGTCCTAGCTTTTAGCTCTATGCGGATGCTGCCTGTAATCCATGGCCTCTGGTTGGGGTATGTACGTACGGTCACTTTAGGGATGACGTCATCGATGCACTTATTGATGAAGCCAATGACTGATGTGGTGTACTCCTCAATGCCGTCGGAGAAATCCCAGAACATATTCCAGTCTGTGATAGCAAAAGAGTCCTTTATCTTAGCATCTGCTTCATCTGACCACTTTTTTATTGATTGAGACACTAGTGCTTCCTGCTTGAATTTTTGCTTGTATGCAGGTATCAGGAAAATAGAATTGTGGTTAGATTTGCCAAATGAAGGGCGAGGGGAGCTTTGTATGTGTCTGTGTGTGGAGTGTATGTGGTCCAGAGTTATTTTTCCTCTGGTTGCACAATTAACGTGTTTTTGGTAAAACGGTAAAATTTAAGTTTCCATGCATTAAAGTCCCAGGCTACTAGGAGCGTTTTCTTGTTTGCTTATGGCGGAATACAGCTCATTCAATGCTGTCTTAGTGCCAGCCTCTGACTGTGGTGGTATGTAAACATCTAGGTAGAATACTGTTTAAAACTCTCTCAGTAGGTCGTGTGGTCTACAGCTTATCATGAGATACTCTACCTCTGGCGAGCAATAGTTTGAGACTTCTTTAGATATTGTGGACAAAATGTTATTTACAAAATTATATGGTCCGCCGCCACTTGTCTTATCAGATACCCCTGTTCTATCCTGCCAGTACATTGTATAATCAGTTATGTTGAAATTGTCGTCGTTCAGCCACGACTCCGTGAAGCATAAGATGTTACAGTTTTTAATGTCCCATTGGTAGTTTAATCTTCCGCGTAACTCGTCAATTTTATTCTCCAAGGATTGTACGTTTGCTAGCAGAATAGAGAGAAGTGGGGGTTTATTCGATCACCTACAAATTCTCATAAGGCAGCCCACTCTTCGGCCTTTCTCCGCCTCCTCTTCACGGGCATCGGGGCCTGTTGCCAAGGAAGCAGTCTATCCTTTGCGTCGGGCTCGTCAGATTTGTGAAAGGAAAAAAACGATTCTGCTAGTCATTGGTGAGTAATCCCAGTCATGATGTCTAGATGTTATTTTAGGTCATAAGAAAACGGTAGCGGCAACATTATGTACAAAGTAAGTAAAAAAACAAGTTGCAAATAAACAAACAAAAACACACAATTGGCCGGGGACACATAAAACATCTGCCTTCTTCTCCGGCGCCATCTTACTATAAGAAGGGGGACATCATACTACTCGGAAGGAGGATTCAAGTTTAGTTTAACTCAGCATGAAGCTTGAATTTTTACATTTTCACTGGCACTATCTACAATGCAGTATGTGAAGTAGTTACAGTATATAGTACAGTATGCTATACTGAGCTGCTATATCAGAATGAACCAGTATGTTATGTTCCAATCAATATTTGATGAAAATGGGGAATGACGCACGGCTAACAAACATGACTAAGTCAAAACAGCAGGTAAGTAAGCTAATTGGGTGGTTGAGAAGGAAGAGAACATGCCTCAAATCATTTTACGTGGAGCTACCATGCCACATCCCAGACTTCCGGGGGTTCACGTTGCGTACATACTCTCTCTACATCTCATTATGATTCCATTTAGTTTCGTTACAACCGTATTTGGTATAAAGCCTGAAAAACATGATTCACGTCACGTCTCTCTCGCTCTGTCTCTCATCCTCTATGGCTCCCTTCTCGTCACCCCCTGAATTGTGATCAGTACTCAGGAAGGGAAGGGAGAGAGGAGACCTCTCAAGTACGAACACTTTGTACCGGCACGTTGAGGACATGTCCTCCACAGCTGCGCACCTGTGAAGGGGAGCGAGAGAGAGAAAATGAGAGCGAAAAGGAGAGAAAGAGGGGAGAGAACATCACTTCCCCAGCCCCCGGGTCAAAAAAAAGTCCCTACACTGGATAAAGATGTACTGACAGGCGAGCATGTCGGCTCATGAAAGAGTGGAAGGAAAAGGAAGGGATGAAAGGAGAGAGTGACTTTCTCCCAGAGAGAGAGAGAGAGGGAGAGAGAGAGAGAGAGAGAGATAAAAAGAGAGGGGGCAGGTTGAAGGAGAGAGAGTGAAGCGAAATTGAACGAGAGAGGCAGGGAGGGATTGAGCAAAGCGAAAGTGCCATTCAGTGATCTTTCGCAGAAAGCTCACTGTAGTCGAAACAAAAACAAAACTGGAATCACTAATGTTAATTACAGCCAAACTTCACACGCATGGAAATAAAGATTCATCGACTGCTGGCAGCCCGTTGAATAGGGACACATCCTGTCAACAATCAGACTCCAATCCTCCAGATGTCTTTGCCACCGACCGTGTTTGAGGAATAACACAAATAACCCAGGCCCGTGTCTCTGTGGCTTTGACGAGACAGTTGAAATGACTGCTATGCCAATGGCTGTTTACTCAGATTTTGGGAGGGGATGGGATGAATAGGGAGGGAAGGAAAGAGAGAGAGTCAGAGAGAGGAGAGAGAGACAGTGGGGTAGGCCGGGAAAGAGAGATAGAGATAGAGAGGTGGTGCGGGCAGATGTCTACATGTGAAAACAACACATTCCTACGACACCGGTATGGTACTGCAGATTATCGGTGAGGTGGTCCTTTAATGGAGTGTGTAACATGTACAGTGCCTTGCGAAAGTATTCGGCCCCCTTGAACTTTGCGACCTTTTGCTACATTTCAGGCTTCAAACATAAAGATATAAAACTGTATTTTTTTGTGAAGAATCAACAACAAGTGGGACACAATCATGAAGTGGAACGACATTTATTGGATATTTCAAACTTTTTTAACAAATCAAAAACTGAAAAATTGGGCGAGCAAAATTATTCAGCCCTCTTAAGTTAATACTTTGTAGCGCCACCTTTTGCTGCGATTACAGCTGTAAGTCACTCGGGGTATGTCTCTATCAGTTTTGCACATCGAGAGACTGACATTTTTTCCCATTCCTCCTTGCAAAACAGCTCGAGCTCAGTGAGGTTGGATGGAGAGCATTTGTGAACAGCAGTTTTCAGTTCTTTCCACAGATTCTCGATTGGATTCAGGTCTGGACTTTGACTTGGCCATTCTAACACCTGGATATGTTTATTTTTGAACCTTCCATTGTAGATTTTGCTTTATGTTTTGGATCATTGTCTTGTTGGAAGACAAATCTCCGTCCCAGTCTCAGGTCTTTTGCAGACTCCATCAGGTTTTCTTCCAGAATGGTCCTGTATTTGGCTCCATCCATCTTCCCTGTCCCTGCTGAAGAAAAGCAGGCCCAAACCATGATGCTGCCACCACCATGTTTGACAGTGGGGATGGTGTGTTCAGGGTGATGAGCTGTGTTGCTTTTACGCCAAACATAACGTTTTGCATTGTTGCCAAAAAGTTCAATTTTGGTTTCATCTGACCAGAGCACCTTCTTCCACATGTTTGGTGTGTCTCCCAGGTGGCTTGTGGCAAACTTTAAACACTTTTTATGGATATCTTTAAGAAATGGCTTTCTTCTTGCCACTCTTCCATAAAGGCCAGATTTGTGCAATATACGACTGATTGTTGTCCTATGGACAGAGTCTCCCACCTCAGCTGTAGATCTCTGCAGTTCATCCAGAGTGATCATGGGCCTCTTGCCTGCATCTCTGATCAGTCTTCTCCTTGTATGAGCTGAAAGTTTAGAGGGACAGCCAGGTCTTGGTAGATTTATATAAAACTGTATTTTTTTGTGAAGAATCAACAACAAGTGGGACACAATCATGAAGTGGAACGACATTTATTGGATATTTCAAACTTTTTTAACAAATCAAAAACTGAAAAATTGGGTCTGATACTCCTTCCATTTCAATATTATCGCTTGCACAGTGCTCCTTGGGATGTTTAAAGCTTGGGAAATATTTTTGTATCCAAATCCGGCTTTAAACTTCTTCACAACAGTATCTCGGACCTGCCTGGTGTGTTCCTTGTTCTTCATGATGCTCTCTGTGCTTTTAACGGACCTCTGAGACTATCACAGTGCAGGTGCATTTATACGGAGACTTGATTACACACAGGTGGATTGTATTTATCATCATTAGTCATTTAGGTCAACATTGGATCATTCAGAGATCCTCACTGAACTTCTGGAGAGAGTTTGCTGCACTGAAAGTAAAGGCGCTGAATAATTTTGCACACCCAATTTTTCAGTTTTTGATTTGTTAAAAAAGTTTGAAATATCCAATAAATGTCGTACCACTTCATGATTGTGTCCCACTTGTTGTTGATTCTTCACAAAAAAATACAGTTTTATATCTTTATGTTTGAAGCCTGAAATGTGGCAAAAGGTCACAAAGTTCAAGGGGGCCGAATACTTTCACAAGGTACTGTATAAGGGCACAAGGCGAGACCCAGATGCAGACACGGGAGGCAGATGGTTTGAGTCTTTGATATTTATGATAATCCAAAAGGAGTAGGCAAGAGAATGGTCGTGGACAGGCAAAAGGTCAAAACCAGTTCAGAGTCCAGGAGGTACAGAGTGGTGCGGGCAGGCTAGAGGTCAAGGCAGGCAGAATGGCGGGGTACAGAGTCCAGAAACAGGCAAGGGTCAAAACCGGGAGGACTAGCAAAAAGAGAATAGAAAAAGCAGGAGCATGGGAAAAAACACACTGGTTGACTTGAACATACAAGACGAAAAGGCACAGAGAGACAGGAAACACAGGGATAAATACACTGGCACAGAGAGACAGGAAACACAGGGATAAATACACTGGCACAGAGAGACAGGAAACACAGGGATACATACGCTGGCACAGAGAGACAGGAAACACAGGGATAAATACACTGGGGAAAACAAGCGACACCTGGAGGAGGTGGAGACAATCACAAGGACAGGTGAGACAGATCAGGGTGTGACAACATGTATTTGTGTGTGTGTGTGCGCACTTATTTGATCACAGCATTTTATCATGGCATATTTGATCATGGCCTCGTGTGCATTTGTTTGTGTTGTATGCAGAGCTTTGACAAGAATCAAGTTGGATTTGGAGAGAAACTTTGGCACCGTTACCAACTCTCATTTCAAACAAGTTTTAGTTTCCAAATGTTAGCTCTGGCGTGTCATACTTAATCCCGAAGGCATGGACGAGAGAGTTTGGTTATTTTTTTTCTCCGGGGCGATGCATGTTATTTGAATGTTTGTGCCGTTCTTCGCTGTCTGTGCTTCACTCTCTTTCTCTCCCCTTCCTCCTTCACGTAAATGCTCGTACTATTACCGAGCATATTTCCAGAAACTATCTCTTCGCCTCATTTCCCTGGGCTTACAATACTTGACATCTCATTGCTTTCCCACTTCTCTTCACTCTCTCTCTCTCTCTCTCTCTTTCCTATTCCTCTCTCAATGTGTTTTTTTCTTGATGTGTTCTCGCCTATTTTCAAAAGTGATAAGAGACAAAATGTCGCCCCAAATCACAAGAGTGAAGCCTGAAGTGAAGACTTTCTCTGGTGGGAGCTCAAATTGTTTTTGTTTTCTCGCTGCAGACAGTGAGATTAGATCCCCCGCTACATGTGCCAGTTGACTCTCTCCTTCGCTGTACTTACATCACTCACACTAGGAATCCATCCTTCTTTTCATCCTGTCCACTTTGTTGCCATGGCAACATTTGATGTACAGTATCTAGCACTGTGGTAAACAAAGCTGTCCGGTGTCCAAAAATGGCACCATATTCCCGAAACAGTGCACTCCTTTTGAGGCTCCATAGGACTGCACTAATTTTGCTAGCACAGACTGGAATATGTTCCAGGATTCTTCCGATGGCATTGAGGAGTTTACCACATCAGTCACCGGCTTCATGAATAAGTGCATCGATGACGTCGCCCCCTACAGTGACTGTACGTACATACCCCAACCAGAAGCCATGGATTACAGGTAACATCCGCATTGAGCTAAAGGGTAGAGCTTCAAGGGTCGGGACTCTAACTCGGAAGCTTATAAGAAATCCTGCTATGCCCTCCGGCGAACCATCAAACAGGCAAAGCATCAATACAGGACTAAGATCGAATCGTAGTCCGTCGCTCATCGGATGTGGCAGGGCTTGCAAACTATTACAGACTACAAAGTGAAGCACAGCCTAGAACTGGCCAGTGATACTAGCCTACCATACAACACTGAAACATGCATGAGCGTATCAGCTGTCCCAGACAGCTGAGTAAGACCTTTAAACAGCTCAACATTAACAAAGCCGGAGGGCTAGATGGATTACCAGGATGTGTACTACGAGCATGCGCTGAACAACTAGCAAGTGTCTTCACTGACATTTTCAACCTATCCCTGTCTGAGTCTTTCATACCAACATATTTCAAGCAGACCACCACAGTCCCTGTGCCCAATAACATTAGGGTAACCTGCCTAAATGACTACCGACTTGTAGCACTCAAGTCTGCAGACATGAAGTGCTTTGAAAGGCTGGTCATGGCTCACATCAACACCATTATCTCAGAAACCCTAGATCCACTCCAATTTGCATTGGAGTGGATCTCCCAACAGATCCACAGAGGATGCAATCTCTATTGCACTCCACACTGCCCTTTCCCACCTGGACAAAAGGAACACCTATGTAAGAATACTATTCATTGACTACAGCTCAGCGTTCAACACCATAGTGCCCTCAAAGCTCATCACTAAGCTAAGGACCCTGGGACTAAACACCTCCTCTGCAACTGGATCCTGGACTCCCCCCAGGTGGTAAGGGTAGGTAACAACACATCCGCCACGCTGATCCTCAACATGTGAGCCCCTCAGTGGTGCATGCTAAGTCCCCTCCTGTACTCCCTGCTCACTCAAGACTGCACGGCCAGGCACGACTCCAGCACCATCATTAAGTTTGCCGATGACACAACAGTGGTAGGCCTGATCACCGACAATGACGAGACAGCCTATAGGGAGGAGGTCAGAGACCTGACCGTGTGGTTCCAGGACAACAACCTCTCTCTCAACGTGATCAAGACAAAGGAGAAGATTGTGGACTACAGGAAAAGGAGGACCGAGCACGCCCCCATTCTCATTGACGGTGCTGTAGTGGAGCAGGTTGAGAGCTTCAAGTTCCTTGGTGTCCACATCACCAACAAACTATCATGGTCCAAACACACCAAGACAGTCGTGAAGAGGGCACGACAAAACCTATTCCCCCTCAGGAGACTGAAAAGATTTATAGCTGCACCATCGAGAGCATCCTGACGGTTTGCATCACTGCCTAGTATGGGAACTGCTCGGCCTCCGACCGCAAGGCAGTACAGAGGGTAGTGCGTACGGCCCAGTACATCACTGGGGCCAAGCTTCCTGCCATCCAGGACCTCTATACCTAAGGCCCTAAAAATGGTCAAGGACTCCACCCTAGTCATAGACTGTTCTGTCTGCTACCGCATGGCAAGCGGTGCCGGAGCACCAAGTCTAGATCCAAGAGGCTTCTAAACAGCTTCTACCCCCAAGCCATAAGGCTCCTGAACATCTAATCAAATGGCTACCCAGACTATTTGCATTGTCCCCCCCTTTTACGCTGATGCTACTCTCTGTTATTATCTATGCATAGTCACTTTAATAACTCTACCTACATGTACATATTACCTCGACTAACCAGAGCCCCCGCAATATAACCTCGCTATTTTTATTTTAGCTCTGCTCTTTAATTATTTGTTTTTTTAAATGTATTTCTTTCTTTATTTCTTAAAAGTGCATAGTTGGTTAAGAGATAAATACTATTTTATTTTATTCATTTCTTTATGCTCATATGGATGCACTAGTCTAAAGTAGTGCACTATGTAAAGAATAAGGGCCATTTGGGACACAACCCTGTTGTTTTGCTACATGATGGGCACTGCGCACACCATCACGGAAAGTCAACACGATTGCCCGTGATAGTCGAGGAGGAGGAAGGGAGAGTCCTACATAGCATTGGTCAAACGTACCTCCCTCGCGACAAAACGATTCGGTGTAGCATTTTGGAAAAGACACCTGCTTATTGACCTTTTGAGGCTAATTTTGGAAATATGATAAAAAGATATGCTAAGGTCCCGGATGAAAATAGGTTGAATCAGGAGTATGGTGAGACGTTTATTAATGTAGCAGGGTGGAACGCAGTGCTGGGATCCTAAATCACAGTCGTGTAATAGGGCAGCCATGCCTCATCGCTAGGTGTTTTAAATGACACCCTGTTCCCTTCATAGTGCACTACATTTGACTAGGGATCATAGGGCTCTTGGAAAAAGGTAGCACACTATATGGGGAATAGGGTGCACAGCCTAGGTAATGGCAATGCTGATGCTGGGCTCAGTCTCACTGGCCATATAAGCCAGGGTTGGGAGGGTGAGGTGGGGCATTGCATGTTTGATCTTGTTGTAGGGCCTCTGACCCCCACGCTCTTTCACTTTCAGGACTGGAGCATGCATCCTGAACAGAGGGGGGGGGGGCACGGGAGGCCAGAACGGCCGTAGTTGAGGGCCCTGAGGCAGTTGGGAGAGGGGACTGTGGGGACGCAATTAATGTGACGTAACACACAGTAGTAGGTTAGCTAACACACTCAGTCAGCCTGACATCCCACCGCTGACACGCATACACACACACACATACACACTGCTGACACACACACCCACACACTGGGGTATGCAGCAGGTTTCTATGAAAGCTATTTCAACCTATTTAAAGAAATTCACTTGCCCATTTGTGTGCTACCGTTCAGTCAGCCTTGTCTTTGTGTGTGCTGGAATCACTCTGGGCAAGAGCATATGTTAAATGACTAGAATGGTCCTGGGTTAGTCCTACAACTGTCCTATATGGCGTGTTAGTGTTTTATTGAGGGGAGAGGAGAGGCAGATTCAGAGGACAAACAAGCACACTTGCCTTTTGCGCGAAGAACAGACGCAGGAAAAGGGGCTGCAGATCGGGCAGCCTTCTGAGAATCCGTAGGAGAGCGAGTAAAGTCCCACTGCTATCCGTTCTTCTTGCTAACGTGCAATCATTGGAAAATAAATTTGATGACCTACGATTAAGATTATCCTACCAACAGGACATCAAAAACTGTAACATCTTATGTTTCACTGAGACGTGGCTGAACGACGATACGGACAACATAGAGCTAGCAGGATTTTCCAGGCACCGGCAGAACAGAGATGCTACCTCTGGTAAGACGAGGGCTGGGGGTGTGTGTCTATTTGTCAATAACAGCTGGTGCGCGATGTCTAATATTAAAGAAGTCTTGAGGTATTGCTCGCCTGGTAGAATAAGGTAGAATACCTTATAAGTTGTAGACCACACTACAGTATCTACCAAGAGAGTTCTCATCTGTATTATTCGTAGCCATCTATTTACCACCACAAAGCGAAGCTGGCACTAAGACGCTCTCAACCAACTCTATAAGGCCATAAGCAAAGAAGAAAATGCTAACCCAGAAGCGGTGCTCCTAGTGCCCGGGGACTTTAAGGCAGGCAAGTGGAGCGGGTCGAGAGTTTCAAGTTACTTGGTGTCCACATCACCAACGAACTGTCATGGTCCAAACATACCAAGACAGTCGTGAAGAGAGCACGACAAAACCTTATCCCCCTCAGCAGACTGAAAAGATTTGGCGTGGGTCATCCGATCCTCAAAAACTTCTACAACTACATCATTGAGAGCATCCTGACCGGTTGCATCACCGCCTGGTATAACAACTGCTCGGAATTCTGACCGTAATCACCACAGAGGGTAGGGGCCAAGCTTCCTGCCATCCAGGACCTATATAATAGGCGTGGTCAGAGGAAAGCCCGTAAAATTGTCAGAGACTCCAGTCACCCAAGTTATAGACTGTTTTCTCTGTTACCGCACGGCAAGTGGTACCGGAGCGCTAAGTCTAGGACCAAAAGGCTCCTCGACAGCTTCTACCCCCCCAAGCCATAAGATTGATGAATAATTACTAAAATCGCCACCCCTTTTTGTACACTGCTGCTACTGGATGGTTATTATCTATGCATAGTTACCTACATGTACAAATGACCTCAACTAACCTGTACCCCCGCAAACTGACTCGGTACCGGTGCCCCCTGTATATAGCCTCGTTATTGTTATTCTTATTGTGTTACTTTTTCATTTTAGTCACTTGGTAAGTAGTTTTCTTAACTCTTCTTGAACTGCACTGTTGGTTAAGGGCTTGTAAAAGTAAGCATTTCAGAGTCTACACGCCGCATGTGACAAAGAAAGTCTGACTTGATTTGATGCTCTCAGGCACACGCACGCACACACACAGACACACACACACAAACACACAAACACACAAACACACACACACAGTCATAAACAGACCTGCCTCCTGTTCACTAATCTCATTTGATGTGTGTGTGAGATTATCTGGTGGAATCAATGTTTCTGGAAAAAAAAACATTTCATTCGACAGTCGAGTAAATTAAGAGATAGCCAGGTTACAGGATAGCCAGAAGTTACGTAAAAAGAGGGACTTTTCCTCCCTAAATAGCAATAGATAGACAGGAACGGTGGCAGCGGCGAGGGACTAAACTGATAAACAGAGAGGGGAGTCTGCCAGTCTTCAATGGGATGATGGGTAATGGGAAAGATACAGCGATGTGATTCGCCTACATGAGGACCTCATTAATATAATGTATGACATTTTTCAGAAACTTTTATCTGAAGCAACTTGCAGTCATGCGTGCATACATTTTACGTATGGATGGTCCCAGGCATCGACTCCACTATCTTGGCATTGCAAGCATCATGCTCTACCAACTGAGTTACAGAGGACCATCGTTACCTACTTCATTGGATACAGAGGAAGTAAATGATGACTATCCTCCCCAAAGTTCACATCAGAGGAAAGGTCCTCTGCCTAGGGCTAAATCCATAATGGCACCCTAATCCTGACATATGATTTGTATTTATTTAACCTTTATTTAACTACACAGTTAAGAACAAATTCTTATTTACAATGACGGCCTACCCCGGCCCTAACTCGGACAATGCTGGGCCAATTGTGCGCCGCCCTATGGGACTCCCGATCACGGCCGGTTGTGACAGCCCAGAATCGAAACAGGGTTTGTAGTGACGCTCTAGCACTGCGATGCAGTGCCTTGGACCGCTGCTCCACTCGGGAGCCCTGGTTCTGTGAACTACTTTTGACCAGGGGCCCTCAAAGGTAGTGCACTATGTAGGGAATAGGGAGCCATTTGAGACACACATAGATAACAAGGCATGAGAATGCTCCGCCCCATTGAGTAATCTGTTGTTCTGGTAAATCGTTATAGAAAAACTAACGGTCGCTTCCCCGAACCACTCCCCTACAACTCGAGTTTGAGTTTCCAGACAGGGTTTTTCTCCTTCAATCATTGGGTGTGTCTGGGGAGTAACCAAATAAAGACAACTACGTTAAATTACGGAGATACATGGAGATATCATAATGCAGAGAGTATCCAATCAGTCATTTTCAGGAACCTACTGTATGGCCCACCTTTACAATGGTATAGCATGTGTATGACAAGGGAGAAGACAGAGGGTAGTTAGATCCACGCCTATGTTGACTCACATCAGCATTTTGGAAATATATTTAGAACATACACTGTATATGTCACGTTGTATAATGACGGGAGACAGGCGCAGGATAGAGTATGTCATGAAAATTACACGGACGAAGCCCAAAACAAACACTTAACACAGGGATGTAAACCCAAACAAACGAACGAGGTGTAAACCTCTAATAAATACACGGGACGAGACCCATAAACAATACATTGGACGAGACCCGTAATAACAAGTGCACACTAACACGGTATGTTAACCCGTAATACAATGTACAGTAAACATAGCAAGAAAGCCGATACCACAGAGCACAGGTACACACAAGACTAAAGGACATAGAACAACAATTGACAAGGACAATGGGGAACAGAGGGCACATATATACACATACTAATCAGGGGGAATGGGAACCAGGTGTGCTTTATGAGACAAGACAGCCCGGGGTTGGTGGTAATGATCCAGTTCAGTGATGCCTAGAAGGCCGGTGACGTAGACAACAACAAAGTGGGATCAAAATTATAATTTTAACCATGTTTTGAAGCTCTACAGTGTTTATTTACGATGACGTTGTTTACATATTTAGAAAATGTAAGTTAACATAGTTTCAAATCACAAAATATGTCCCAATTGGCCAACCCAACCTTTCCAAAAAAAAAGTATTATAATTTTTTTTGTTTAAAAGTTATTTTTATTTTTTTTCACCCATCCCCACACGAGATATTTCTGCATTTCATTTTAAATAAATTCGATAAACTTTTTCTAAAAACATGTTTTCACTTTTCATTATGTGTGAGAGAAAATCTAAAACTATTTCATACATTTTGAATTCAGGCAGTAACAAAAATGTAGTGCACTTTTTTGACCAGAGCCCTATGGGCCTAGCGACATTTTGGACACAGCCCCAGCCCGAATACAGCTGTCCAAAAAGGTTACTACTGCTCAGTTTCTCAGGTGAAACAATACACAAATCTAGCTGTTTGAAATTATAATGTTCCCGACAATGCCTTTCACATTTCCGTTGTTTATCTCCATTTCACATTGGCATCATGCTGCTTTTAATGTGTCAAAACTGCCTAAAAACGTCCTATATCTGTCAGGTGTAGGATGCATACTTCAAGTAAAAACAGTGGGTAATTGAACGAAGCCAGGTATGAGAGGTAAAGGTACAATTACACCCTTTGATGTCTTAACAATTCGTGAACAATAGTGATCTAAACCAGGCCTTTCCGGTTTCTCCTCACATATGAGACTTATCGTTCAAAGTGTTTATTGGGCTCTGAATCCACAACAGGAAGAAAATGCAGTGGCAGTTATATGTTTGCTGTCTAAAAAAACTATGGCTTGGTGTCTTTGGGATTCAATTCTGTTCGGTTAAGAGAACAAAAAAGTCCTATGTGGATTTACACTAGGGGTGACAAATGTTCTGAATCAATCACAGGCTAGGAGAGATCCAGGGGGGGGGAAGGCTGGTAACACTGCTAAAGGGGAGGGGTGATATAAAGAGAGTGTGTCCCAAATGTCACTCTATTTCCTACATAGTGCACTACTTTTGACCAAAGGGCCCTTGTCATGTAGGGAACACGGTGTCATTTGGGAATCAGACTCTGGGACTATTAACTGGACTCGAGCCCTGGTTAAGTGGTCGTCTATTACCTGTAAAGATCCTGTTGAAGACATATAAATCTCCCCTGGGACAGCCAATCTCTAACAAAAGTCAAGGAAGGGACACTCCAGGGGAAAATGTATTGAGGGGAGAAAAAACATTATTTTACTAATCGAATGGAGGAGTTGGAGTTGACCTCTCAATAGACTTGAAGTCCTTGGGTCTCTTGAAGTCTCTTGTTGAAATAAAAAAAACATGAGTCATGTTTCCCTCATACATTGAATACATTTTTAATTTGTAAATAAAATAGTTTTGTTAATGAGAGGTTGACTTAAGTATATCCTCTTGTTAAAAAGTACAGTTTGAGGTAAGTTCAAGGGTTTTATTCAAGTTCACAAGTTTGCTCTTTCCAGTCTTTGTTTTTGTGAGCATATGTTGGTGTGTATGTGAGTGTGCATACACGGACAAGTTTGTGTGTGTGAGCATGAGCACATCTGTGTGAAGGTCAGGTGCCTCGCGCTAGCCCGCTAAGTATTGCCCACCATCCCTATGTACCTTCCATACCCAGGCATGGCCAGGCAAGTGTCCAGAAGCTCCCACCCACCCCCAGCCTGGCAGCCTCTCCCTGGGACTGGGAGGTTGGCATCCACCCCTGGCTCCACCCCTTAGAGTGCATGGGCCTAGCCATCCATGCCAGGGAGAAGGAAGAGATAAAGAGATTGAGAGAAATAAATAAAGGGTGAGCGATATGAGAAAGAGAAAGAGAGGTAGAGAAATAAATAAAGAGAGAGCTGAGAGAGAGACAGAAAGGGCGACCTACTTACTTACTAGCAACTAACACCATTCTATTTCTTATCTACATAGGGCCCTCAGATCTGGAGAGCGTTCGGAGGCACTGAGAGAGTGAGAGAAATGGAGAATGACGGTAAGGGATGTATAGGGGGATGGATATAGAGAGATATATTGAGGATGTGCATGCAGAATTCTGCTAAAATATATTCCGTGTACAACGTGAAACACCAAATAATGCATGCAGAGCAGAATTAGACCGATACTTGCTAATTATCAACATTCAGAGAAGAGACGTTAAATTCTACAACCACCTAAAAGGAAGCAATTCCCAGACCTTCCATAACAAAGCCATCACCTACAGAGAGATGAACCTGGAGAAGAGTCCACTAAGCAAGATCTTAGTGAGCAAACTAGAATGCTATTTGGCACTAAACAGAGAGTACACAGAATACCTGACCACTGTGACTGACCCAAATTTAAGGAAAGCTTTCACTATGTACATACTCAGTGAGCATAGCCTTGCTATTGAGAGAGAGAGAGAGAGAGAGAGAGAGAGAGAGAGAGAGAGAGAGAGAGAGAGAGAGAGAGAGAGAAAGAGAGAGAGAGACCAGAGAGAGAGAGAGAGGGAAAGAGACCAGAGAGAGAGAGAGAGAGAGAGAGAGAGAGAGAGGACTATCCATGTCTGCAGCTGGAAGTTCCTGCAGACCCCCTGAGTTCCTGCAGACCCCCCTTCATTCTCCACCATTATCCCTCAGAGCCGATGGTGGAGAAGGCCAGAGGGGTCCAGCCAGCAGGGTAATGATGGCAGATTGATAAGGTGCATACCCCCAACTGTGGAGCCTGTGGTGCTGCTACTGTTACAGAGAGAAAGAGAGGGATGGTGGTGGAGAGGAGAGGCTGGAGTCCAAGGCAACCAGCTGCTTCTGTGGGTTGAGCGAAGGACCCGGAGCCCCTCTGAGACCCACTTAGCCCCATACACACATCCGAGAGCAGTGGCTGTTCCATCACGGCTACAGCTACGGAGTGGAGGGAGGACTAGTGTCACCACTCCCAGGAGAAATACACATGGGGCTTGTCGATAATTGTGGTCATCCCGCACCGCTCTCATCCACCAATCCCAATTCATTACCAGTTGTTTATAACCATCAAAAAAGAATAGAGGGGAAATAATAAAACAATTACAGGGGTACAAACATGTAATTATCAGAGAGAGAGAGAGAGAGAGAGAGAGAGAGAGAGAGAGAGAGAGAGAGAGAGAGAGAGGAAAGAGACCAGAGAGAGAGAGAAAGAGAGAGAGAGACCAGAGAGAGAGAGAGGGAAAGAGACCAGAGAGAGAGAGAAAGAGACCAGAGAGAGAGAGACCAGAGTGAGCGAGACAGAACAGAACAGAACACAGAGAGAGAGAGAGAGAGAGAGAGAGAGAGAGAGAGAGAGAGAAAGAGACCAGAGAGAGAGAGAGAAGGAGGCCAGAGTGAGCGAGACAGAACAGAGAGAGAGAGAGAGAGAGAGAGAGAGAGAGAGAGAGAGAGAGAGAAAGAGACCAGAGAGAGAGAGAGAAGGAGACCAGAGTGAGCGAGACAGAACAGAACAGAGAGAGAGAGAGCAGAGAGAGAGAAAGAGACCAGAGAGACCAAAGAGACCAGAGAGAGAGAGAGAACGAGACCAGCGAGACCAGAGAGAGAGAAAGAGACCGGAGAGAGAGAGAGAGAGACTTAATTAATTATTCAGGGCTGTTTAGGGCTGTTTAGTAGTATGTCAAGCCACAGTCCCCGGCCCCTAATTAAGATTAAGACCACTTGTCACATTGCATGCATACTCACACACACACACACCGCCGGGACCTTAGCCTTTTAATGGCAACAGGGGGAGTGGACAACTACGCTGCTCCATCGTGAGGAAAATACACACTTCGCGCACAAAAACACACATACGTACACACACACACACTCACATACACACACATTCGCGTACACACACAGACACACACACACCATCCAACAGAGAGACCTGTTGCAATAGCGCCATGTCCTAACATCCTAGCAGCTTGACATCACACCAAGCGTCAGAGAGAGATAGAGGACTGTGTGTGTGAGACGGGCTTTCATCGAGGCAGGGCCTCCACCTGCGCTCCTATAAAGCACCATTACATGCATGAAGTATAATTACCCTGGCAGGCACAATGCAAACAGGGATTGTCACAGTGTGATTGTTTATGAGTCTCTATCGATTTTCCCTCTTGCCGCTCAGAGATCATACTGAGACATACTGTCCTGGGAGGCTAGGTGAGTCCCAAATGGCACTCTATCCCCTATATAGTGTACAACTCTTGATCAGGGCCCTGGAACTCTATTTCCTATATAGTGCACTACTTTTGACCAGAACCCAATGACAACCTATTGCTTATAGTGCACTACTTTTGATCTACTTTGGTGCTTGGCAAAAAGTGGTAAAAGTTATAAAGGGATTAGGGATCCATTTGGAATGCGGCCGCTGTAGGCTTAGGCCAGGGTTCCCCAACTGGCAGCCTGTGGCCCCGAATTTGGCTCGCGGGTGGTTTTATTTGGCCCACATGTTTTCTGAGCAAGCAAAAAAACATTTTGTAATACATTTTTAGGGGGGAAATTAAAGACTGTTTTTACAGTCTTTGATACACTGCCAATTTTGCAGGTGTTCCTACTTACAAAGCATGTAGAGGTCTGTAATTTTTACCATAGGTACAACTTCAAATGTGAGAGACGGAATCTAAAACAAAAATCCAGAAAATCACATTGTATGATTTTTAAGTAATTAATTTGCATTTTATTGCATGACATTAGTATTTGATCACCTACCAACCAGTAAGAATTTCGGCTCTCACAGACCTGTCAGTTTTTCTTTAAGAAGCCCTCCTGTTCTCCACTCATTACCTGTGTTAACTGCACCTGTTTGAACTCGTTACTTGTATCAAAGACACCTATCCACACACGCAATCAAACAGACTCCAACCTCTCCACAATGGCCAAGACCAGAGAGCTGTGTAAGGACATCAGGGATACAATTGTACAAGGCTGGGGTGGGCTACAGGACAATAGGCAAGCAGCTTGGTGAGAAGGCAACAACTGTTGGCGCAATTATTAGAAAATGGAAGAAGTTCAAGATGACGGTCAATAACCCTCAGTCTGTGGCTCCAAGCAATAATAGAAAGATATGTGATCATATACAAATGTAAGCAAGGTTTGATATGATATGTTTTAGTCAAATATTATGTCTGTTTGGGCTTCTTGCGGTCAACAAATGATTTGTAATTATGCTTAAGATAAAAAATGTCCCGAAGCTGAATCTATTTGATGATCCTGAGTGGCGTCACTGGATCTCAGTGCTAGAGGCGTCACTACAGACCCTGGTTCGATTACAGGCTGTATGACAACCGGACGTGATTGGGAGTCCCATAGGACAGCACACAACTGGCCCAACGTCGTCTGGGTTAGGGTTTGGCAGGGCCAAGGCCGTCATCGTAAATAAGAATTTGTTCTTAACTGACTTGCCTTGTTAAATAAAGGTTAAATAAATGTTTTTATTGAAATAATCCCTGACATAGGCTCTATTCTCTAAACCAGAATGGGCGTATTGACATGACCTCCTTAGAGAGTTACTGTTGGCCTAGTTTTATCCACATTGACTCTAGTAGACAACCAGTGTTGTGCAACTCTATGAGACTTATTAGTCAACATGCAATAAGGAAGAGATTGGTGTGTGTGTGTGTGTGTGTGTGTGTGTGTGTATGATTGTTTGCGCAACTGCTCTGTGTGGCAGCTAGATGGATAGATCAATTGCAATGATACAGTGTGTACTGTATCACACACACACATGCACGCACGCACAGACCCGCACACACACAAACACACTGACTCGCACACCTCCAGAGAGTTACTGACATGCAGGATATAGATCTGCACAAAAGTGCGGGGAGGCTCGGTTATTTGCTCCTTCGCTCCTTTCAAGGTGATATAACTGAAAACCAGGTGCACACAGGGTACCCCTTAACCATTTGAATAGGAATATAGTTCACCGTCCATTATCCGCCTTTTCAACTTCTATCTGCCTAGCGATAAACATGTTTCTATTCCCCCGATAGGATAAGCGGCGGCTGGCGGCGGTCCCACCGGTTGCTCCTACGCTAGACATTGTCGCAGTCGCCTCGCTTTCCGTTCCGCCAGAGGAAGGAAGTAGAGTTGCATTCCTATCACAGTCGTCCCCCTACAATGGCTGCCCGAGTCTGGTTTTTGTAGAACCCCATTTTATCACTCAAAGTAAATCAGCTTCCTCGATACAGGCCTGTCTGATCGTGTTGCCCTGTGCAAACGCATTTGTGCATTTCCCCCTAGCCTGGTCCTAGGTCTGTCTGTGCTCACTTGGCCATGGTCCTATGGTCATTGGCATGACAACAAAGACAGTTCTAGGACCAGCTATGCTATTCCCTTACAATGGCGAGAGGTTAAACCAGACATGGGCAAACTACGGCCCGCGGGCCTCATACGGCCCGTTAGGCTTTTTAATCCGGCCCGCCGAACTTGTCCAAATTATAGTAAAAACCTCATTTTTTCCCCTTTCCCTGCAATGCCCACGTTTCCCCAATAGATGGCGCACTCAAAACACATTGACCGTTGTTGGAGTGGCGCGTATTTCTCTTTATTTCACTTTAATTTTCACTTCGTTTCACGTCACCATTAAGCCCTTCTGTGAAAATGAGCGGACCAAAGAGAAGGAAAGTGGACAGCGAATGCCGAGTGTTTAATAAGGAGTGGACAACAAAATACTTCTTCACTGAAGTCCGATCAACGGCTGTATGTCTGATATGCCAAGAAGCTGTTGCGGTTTTCAAAGAGTACAATATCAGCCGTCACTTTGCCACGAAGCATGCAAACTATGCTAGCAAGCAGTCAACACAAGAACGGGCGGCTACTGCTCAGAGGTTGGCAGCTAATTTACAGAGTCAACAGAACTTTTTCACCGACAAACTGCAATTCAAGAGTCAAGTACCAAGGCAAGTTATTTGCTGGCATTCAAATTAGCAAAGGCTAGCAAGCCTTTCTCCGAAGGCGAGTTTTGAAAGAGTGCATGGTAGAGACAGCAGGTCTCTTGTGTCCGGAGAGCAAAGCCAAGTTTGAAAAAAAATCAGTTTAGCACGCAGGACAGTGACTCGCTGCGTGGAACTGATTGAGGAAGATATAGTCAGCGAGTTAAACAAAAGGCGGAGTCCTTTAAGTTATATTCACTAGCACTGGATGAAAGTAACGACATAAAAGACACTGCTCAGCTCCTAATTTTTATCCGAGGGATTAACGACAGTTTTGAGATAACGGAGGAGCTTTTGAGCATGGAATCACTGAAAGGGAAAACGCGAGGAGAGGACTTATATGAACAGGTGTCTGCTGTCATCGAGAGAATGAAGCTACCTTGGAGTAAACTTGCCAATGTCACCACGGATGGATCGCCAAATTTAACTGGAAAAAACATCGGGCTGCTGAAAAGAATCCAGGATAAAGTGAAAGAAGAAAACCCTGACCAGGATGTTATTTTACTTCACTGCATCATTCATCAGGAGTCTCTGTGTAAGTCTGTATTGCAGCTTAATCACGTCGTGGATCCAGTTGTAAAACTTGTTAACTTCATACGAGCAAGGGGACTTAATCATCGTCAGTTCATTACGTTCCTGGAAGAAACTAATGCGGATCACCAGGACCTAATTTACCACTCTCGCGTCCGCTGGTTAAGTTTGGGGAAAGTGTTTCAACGAGTCTGGGAGCTCAAAGACGAGATTCGCTCATTTTTTTATTTAATGGGGAAATCCGAAGAATTCCCCGAGCTGAGCGACACAAACTGGCTTTGTGACTTTGCGTTTGCTGTGGACATATTTTCACACATGAATGAGCTGAACGTGAAGCTACAGGGGAAAGATCAGTTTGCGCACGACATGTACACAAATGTGAGAGCCTTCAAATCCAAGCTGGTTTTATTCTCCAGGCAAATGTCAAACAAATCTTTCGCACATATCCCCACACTAGCCGTGCAGAAAGAGGCCGCCCGAAATGCGAAGAAATACTGCAAATCACTGGACGATCTGCACAGAGAATTTTGCCGTCGGTTCTGTGATTTTGAAAAAATTGACAAGTCACTTCAACTGGTCCTGGTCCTGTCCCCTGTCACAAGACCCCGAATCAGCACCGCAGGAGCTGCAATTGGAACTGATCGATCTTCAGTCTGACTCCGTCTCAAAGGAGAAGTTCAAGTCTCTTAAACTGAATGACTTTTACGCTTCACTTAACGAGACCGCGTTTCCAAACCTCCGGAGGACGGCGCAGAAGATGCTGGTGTTGTTTGGCTCGACCTACGTGTGTGAGCAGACGTTTAGCGTCATGAAAATCAACAAAGCCCATCACAGATCCAAGTTAACTGACCAACACCTCAGATCTGTCCTGAGAATTGCCACAACAAAACTAACTCCAGACTTTGATGCACTGGCAAAAAAGGGAGACCAACAACACTGTTCCCACTGAAATGGTGAGTTTTTCTGCTGTGTTATGAAAAAATTAATATGGAAAGTTTGGAAGTGCATCTTTTAATTAAGAGCAATGCGCATTTACGCACAGCAGCGGTACAGTAGCTTAATTAACACGCCGCACATCGCTCTTAATTTAAATTTAAATTTTCAGCTGCAGGTAGGATATTTAATACAGCCTATGTCTGTGTGCTTGGCAACGATACACGTGTACTGTTTGCGCGTGAAGGCGAGGGCGTCCGTGGCGAGTTTGTAGAGCGCGCGGTCAGGACAATCCATCCATGATTTTGCGGAGTTTAACACAAGTAGATATTATTGAGCTTGAGTATTTCGTTGTGTAATAATATGTTTTGAATGTTGAAAGTGATTCCATTTTTCAATAAATGTTGATTTCTTTAACTTTGCACCTTCGATTGAAACTTATTAAAAACAGACGCAATCTTGATAAATCACAGTGCGTATGTTATTTTAATCTATTTACATTTCCTCCTCCCAGTATCTGCGAAATAGTATGTAAATGCCATATCTTGCATATTCCTTGAGACAAATTTATTAACTGATAAGGGCTATTTTTCACATTTGAAAGACAGTTAATAAATTGGGTTGTAGTGTTCTTACTGTGCTATGAGGTTTGCACACACTACATTTAATGCTTTAGTATATCCGGCCCAAACACTCCCTCCAAATGCTCCTGGCCCGGCCCCTCTGACAAATTTTAGAACCCATTGTGGCCCGCGAGTCAAAAAGTTTGCCCACCCCTGGGTTAAACCATAAAAAAGGAAAGCAAACTAATTCTGCTTCTGTTTGGCAAGACAGCGCCAACAGAGAGGACCAGGCTACGTGTCCACGGACACGCCTCTACAATGGAGAGAGGTTGACTCGAACAAAGAAAACGAATTCTGCTTCTTTTTCAATAAATCGATTTGACGTACGAAATTAGGATGAATAGGTATACCCTGTTAATCTGTAACTCAATGCAATTTGCCTACTTGTCTGTCCAGATTAAGGCTTTAACTAATCACCCAGGAGCCCTAAAATGTTGGACCTTTTAAGTACCTGCCCGACACATTATCCCTTACCTCAATAATTATTTGAACATACACCATTTTAATTGGTGAATCATGGAAATTATAAAGAAAGACAGAGTATCAAACAAAAAGTGTGAGGTGGGTATTGACGTTTGCTGTGGTTCTCTCAAGTCAAGGACATTGGAGTCGATACGATATGCGTTTAAGTATGGTAATGCATTCAGTAAGGTAGTGTATTCATGCATCAACAAAGCTGAGTTCCTATATAGTGTGCTACTTTTGACCAGGAGCCCAATGGTGCCCTATGTTCTGTGGACAAAAGTAGTGCCCTACGGAACAGGGTGCCGTTTAAGACACAGGGTGATCCTGCTCCATCTAAAAGGCCTGGAGGTAAAACAACAGGATTAGCAGTGCCAGAAAAACAGATCATTAAATCATGTCGATGCTAATCTGAGGGCCTGCAGAGTGAAGGACTTGAGCTCCACTCGCTGTTAGATCGAGCAGATCTGCAGGAGGATCTATAAGCAACTGTGGTGCTTATAGGGAGCACAACATAAAAGGAATGAGGAGTACAACTAGTTGAACATCAAATACTCAAGGTCAATTTTACACAATGAATATGATAGTGTAATCCATTTAGGAGATGCTTCTATCCAAAGCAACTTACATGTACAGTTGAAGTTGGAGGTTTACAACACTTTAGCCGGATACATTTAAACTCCGTTTTACAGAACTCCTGACATTTAATCCCAGTAAAAAATCCTTGTTTTAGGTCAGTTAGGATCACTACTTTATTTTAATTATGTGAAATGTCAGAATAGTAGAGAGAATTATTTATTTCAGATTTAATTTCTTTCATCACATTCCCAGTGGGTCAGTTTACATACACTCAATTAGTATTTGGTAGAGTTGCCTTTAAATTGTTTAACTTGGGTCAAACGTTTCGGGTAGCCTTCCACAAGATTCCCACATTAGGTTGGGTGAAGTCTGGCCCATTCCTCCTGATAGAGCTGGTGTAACTGAGTCAGGTTTGTAGGCCTCCTTTCTTGCATACACTTTTTCAGTTCTGCCCACAAATGTTCTATTGGGATTGAGGTTAGGGCTTTGTGATGGCCACCCCAATTCCTTGACTTTGTTGTCCTTAAGCCAATTTCCCACAACTTTGGAAGTATGATTGGGGTCAACGTCCATTTGGAAGACCCATTTGCGACCAAGCTTTAACTTCCTGACTGATGTCTTGAGATGTTGCTTCAAATATCCACAGAATTTTCCACCCTCATGATGCCATCTATTTTGTGAAGTGCACCAGTCCCTCCAGTAGCAAAGCACCCCCACTACATGAATCTGCCACCCCCGTCCTTCACAGTTGGGATGGTGCTCTTCGGCTTGCAAGCCTCCCCTTTTTCCTCCAAACATAACGATGGTGATTATGGCCAAACAATTATATTTTTGTTTCATCAGACCAGAGGACATTTCTCCAAAAAGTATGATCTTTGTCCCCATGAGCAGTTGCAAACCGTAGTCTGGATTTTTTCTGGAGGTTTTGGAGCAGTGGCTTCTTCCTTGCTGTGTGGCCTTTCAGATTATGTCGATATAGGACTCGTTTTACTGTGGATATAGATACTTTTGTACCTTTTTCCTCCAGCATCTACACAAGGTCCTTTGCTGTTGTTCTGGGATTGATTTGCACTTTTCGCATCACAGTACGTTCATCTCTAGGAGACAGAATGTGTCTCCTTCCTGAGCGGTATGATGGCTGCGTGGTCCCATGGTGTTCATACTTGCATACTATTGTTTGTACAGATGAACGTGGTACCTTCAGGCATTTGGAAATTGTTCCCAAGGATGAACCAGACTTGTGGAGGTCTACAATTTCTTTTCTGAGGTTTTGGCTGACTTCTTTTGATTTTCCCATGACGTCAAGCAAAGAGACACTGAGTTTGAAGGTAGGCCTTGAAATACATCCAAAGGTACCTCCAATTGACTCAAATTATGTCAGTTAGCCTATCAGAAGCTTCTAAAGCCATGACATCCTTTTCTGGAATTTTCCAAGCTGTTTAAGTCAACTTAGTGTATGTAAACGTCTGACCCACTGGAATTGTGATACAGTGAATTATAAGTGAAATAATCTGTCTGTAAACAACTGTTGGAAAAATGACTTGTGTCATGCACAAAGTAGATGACCTAACCGACTTGCCAAAACTATAGTTTGTTAACAAGAAACTTGTGGAGTGGTTGAAAACCGTGTTTTAACGACTCTAAACTAAGTGTATGTAAACTTCTGACTTCAACTGTAGCTACAGTACAGCGAGGTAAAACATTGTAGCGTGTGTATGTGTTCCCTGTGGGAACTGAACAGACCTTGGTTCTGCTACCAACTGAGCCACACATAATTATGGCCACAATACCTGTGTAAAACAAGTCATTGACAAAAGTTCACCGGGTTTTTGTTAACATGTCTTTCCCACTATCTTCAACTGGTTTTACACTCTAATAATTCCATAAACGCTGCAAAAGGAGACTGTCATCTGGGCACAGGCAGTGCAAGCCAGGCAGGCAGTATCCCCCAGTTAAGATGTCACTGGGTATTTAACCGTGCCGGCTGTGTTTTCGAAACAGACGTCTAAAGAAAGAGGGAGAAAAAGAGAAAAAGGGTTGCCAGCAGACTTGGCAAGAGGATGGAAGGGAAGGATCATTTTCATAAGTTCTAATCTAACTACCGTGGCCCCGGAGGCTCCGTATGATCGCCAGCCAAGAATCGCTTCTCGACCGCTTTAGTCTGTTGCAGCCTCATGGCATCCGAGGGCCACGAGTGATAGATCGGCAAACACACACAATGCATGGACGAACAGAGACGCACACCCACACCGTGGCTGTTAAACAGTCAAGGCATTACGAGATCTGAGAACATCTGAGAAAGGAAACCAGAGAGGGATAAAGAGTGAATAAGACGAGCGACGTGGAACTAACACGATGAAGCCATAATACACGTGTGTGATGCGGAGTCAGACAATGTCAAGGCAGAAATAGAGAGGATGTATTGTTGGCAAGGAAAAGCCCACTAAAGTATACAAAGGAGCCGCCTTCCTTCCACATCTCTGGTGTATTTATCGGAGGCGAATCGGAGGGAAAACATGTGGAGAGACGGGAGGCAAAACTATCCCAAGCATTAGTCTAGAATTACAGACACCGTATCACATTAGGGAGGTTGCGTGTCCCTGATCCAAGGTATAAACCCATTGTCATTGTGCTCTTGAGCAAGGAACTTAACCCCAAATTGCTCTCCATCAAGGGGTGCTGCTCTGTGGCTGGCCCTGTATTTATCTATGAGTGTGTCTAAGGATGTCGGGGGGAAAAAGCGGAAATGTTCATTCTAACCGGACAGTATTTGTTCCATTCTACTCCTCTCCCCATATTGTCCAAGCAGCAGACTGGAAAGGGCCATGATCTCACTTGGACAACTACACAAGGCATCTGTAGATGTAAATGAGAATGTCATTGCTGCTTTCTCAGTCAGCCACCAGTGCTGGCCATAACCCTTTATAGGCCACCAAAGCGCTGCCCCACCATCGTTACTGATTTCTCTGAACTATTGTCTATTGTCCAAGAGAACTGACTTTTTACTACCTTGTTGCTCATAGCACAAGATAATACGGAACGCATTGTTAAGAAACGCTATCTTACCATCTGAAGTTGCTACAGTTTTTACTGAGTGTATGAACAATACTCCTATTCTGCCTTCCTCTTGTGATGATTCTGTTGGTAACGTTAATAGCAAACCGTTGATGCCATCGCTCCAGGAAAAGTTGAAAAGGGCCACATCCAAACGGAGAGTCCCTTGGATGAGTGAGGTAACTAATACATTTAAGAGAAATTGCGGAAAGGCAGAGCGGAAGTGGAGACAAACAAAGTTCTAGGTCCATTATGGTTTTCTGAGAGAGCAACTTGGCATGTATAACAAGGCAAGTAGAAATGCCAGACGGGGCTCATTTCTCTAACTTGATCACTAATAATCCGAATAATTTGAGAGTGCACTTCTCGACCCTTGATGACCTGATAAATCCTACCCCCTGAAAAACCTATGTGAACTTTCCTCCACATCTAAATGTGATGAGTTTGTGGCATATTTTAGAGATAAGATAACACACATTAGGCCGGGTATCAGTCAAGCAAGACCTGATGAGAAGTTTGATGGTATGTGCCCTAGCCTACCTCACAAAGGTACCATGGATTTATTTTCCCTGGTTGACACAGACGTGCTCAAGGAAAGCGATATCACAACTTTACCTTCTACCTGCCTTCTCGATCCTATCCCCACCACCTTCTACCTGCCTTCTCGATCCTATCCCCACCACCTTCTACCTGCCTTCTCGATCCTATCCCCACCACCTTCTACCTGCCTTCTCGATCCTATCCCCACCACCTTCTACCTGCCTTCTCGATCCTATCCCCACCACCTTCTACCTGCCTTCTCGATCCTATCCCCACCACCTTCTTCAAAACTGTTTTTAATTGCATATCTGAAGAAGTGCAACTATTGTTAATCCCTCCCTGCCATGGTGAAACCCCTTCGGGAAGAAAAGCCATCTAGATTCTTCAGCTTTTAGCAATCTTCGGCCAATCTCCACCCTTCCATGCTTAAGCAAAATTCTTTCCAAATCGGTTTTCAAACAGCTAAAGGAGGCTTTAAGTTCCAACTGTATTTTGGTAAAATTCCAATCTGGTTTTCGGGCCCGCCACAGCACAGAGTCGGCCTTAGTTGTTGTTTTTTCTCTCTCCCTGTGAAGCACATTGTGAAATATAAATAACACGATTTGATTTGAATAAGGTTTACAAAAACAAAACAAAAAAAAAGACTAGAGTAAACTCATCAACATAAATCACTTCCTAGATCTTACTCCCACGGGCCAATGAATACAGGGCACACAAAGAAGACTTATAGAAAGAGCCTAGGCCTGTGTGCTAGTTTACCCGACAACAGTGAGGCGTGTTTCTTGTTTGCGCTGTTAGCCTTAGTTTCCTTGGGACGACATCATCATCATCATCATCATCATCTCTGTCCCTGGCATTAGTGTTCTCTCCAGTCCCTCTGGTCCAGCTCTCGTCATGGTTACTTATTATCGTTCACATGGCAGAGCAGCACAGCAGTGACCCGCCGACTCCAAAGCTTCCAGATAATGAGGCGGAATAATAGGACCATAATGCATAGCTGGGCTGTCCCAAATGGCACCCTATTCCCTATGTGCAGGCCCTGCTCAAAGAGGTAGTGCGCCGTATAAGGAATAGGGCGCCATTTGTTATGCACACACTGTCTTGGAGACTTGTTTCTGGAACTAATCCTTCGGGAGTGAAAATAGCAGAGCGCGCAGAACTCGAAGCGTATAAAATGATAACGGCATACTAGTCCAAAACTTGGTAACTTGGTATCTGCAGGGGCGTAAACGAGCACCCATTTTTGTTATTGACGCCAATGCAGTGTGACTGGAGAAATGCATACAGATTTAAAGTTAGGGTTCTGCCCTAAGTGTGCTTTATGGTTCGAAGCCCGAGTTGTTCCTGGATACCTGACCACACCCGTAGCACCCTTATTTTTCTACCTCGAGCCTAGAAGGGTGCCTTGGCTGTCTCCATAGGAAAAACCATTTGAAGTACACGTTTTGGTTCCAGGTAGAACCTTTTTTCGGTTCCATGTAGAAACCTTTCCACAGAGGGATTGACAAGGAACCCAAAAGGGTTCTACCTAGAACCAAAAAAGGGTGCTCCTATGGTAACAGCCCTAGAACCCATTTTGGAACCCTATTTTCTAAGAGTGCAGGAAGAAGTAAGTAAACCTTTTCCCGAGCCAGAGCGGTAGGAACCTCCTGATTCTGTAGCGTGAGGCAGCTTGATGTTCAAGTACACCCCCTAGACAGGGCGCTAGTCTGCCATAGGGCCGTACCCCAAAAGACTCTAAAAATGGGACCAAATGCATCTCTGCTTGGCACTCAGAATAAAGGAGATGGATTGGCTCCCATTTGTTGAGTATTTGGTATGACTCAACTGGGTATTGAACCCCAAACCTTCCAATCTCAGAGTGGACACACTACAAGGCCACTGAGTTGGCTCGGTTTCCAATGGTACTGTCGCAAAACTGCTGTCACCTGAACAAAACTTCATTACGCATGCAAGAGGAATATTCAGAGGACATACACACACACACGCACGGACACACATGCACACACATGCTCATACACACATGTTCACAACTGTTTGCCCAACATGTATGTGTGTGTTTGATAAGTGCCTCAGCCACACGCACACACACACACACACACACACACACACACAATCTCCTCGTCCCACTATGGTGCATCCATCCCTCTGTTTACCTCACTATCCCTCCCTGCACCAGTCTCTCTCTCCTTTTCTCTCCCTTTCTACTGTAGACGAATAAACCAGGCCTGCTGCAGCTGAATACATGTGGGATGCGATCTCCTGCCAAACACACGTCAAATACCGGCCATATAGCTGAAGTAGGCAGTCAGTGGCTGAAAAGAAAACTAGATATGAGCAAAAACAAGAGACAAATATAGGGCAAAAAAAGTGAGAGAGAGAAAAGAAAGAGGGAAAGGATTGGAGCCAGGCAGAGTCAGGGCTGGGTGTGTTTTTTTTCATGGTGCAGAGGATTGCACATTTTGTTTTCCGTCTGTAGGAAACAAGGTGTTTTGCCTCCGTCTACAATGCAAACTTTGAGCGAAGGAGCTTAGCGACATGGAGATTGGAATTTGAGCTCGCCTGTTTGTAATCTTTCCTGTTTTGGTTTTGTCTCAAATCCCTGGGCTGTGAGCCGGCAGACATATTCACCATGAGCAGAGGATACACTACCCTATGCCTGGACTACCTGCTGTGTGTGTGTGTGTGTGTGTGTGTGTGTGTGTCTGTGTGTGTGTGTGTGTGTGTGTGTGTGTGTGTGTGTGTGTGTGTGTGTGTGTGTGTGTGTGTGTGTGTGTGTGTGTGTGTGTGTGTGTGTGTGTGTGCGCGTGTGTGTGCGTGTTTGTGAAGTCTGTCTGTTTGTTTAACACGGCATCAAAACTTTTCAAAGTACCTTTGGATGAGCGGCCAAAACCAGCTGGATTTCCCATGAGCAGGATGCCACAACACTGTCTCCTCTCCTTCTCACTGTGTGTGTGTCTCACTGAAACTCTCTGTCCCTGCTCCCTGCCTGCCAAACGCCTGATCTGAGAACCGTGTTTAGAGTTTAGCCCAAGCCATGGGTCTCAACTTAACTATCATCCTGGCTCAGTGTGTGTGTCTGTGTGTGCGTGTGTGCGCGCACGCTGTGTGAACAGCCTCAGTGGGCGGATGCCCCTGGAGTGTGGTAGGAACGACTTTGACTTCAAGGATGGCTAATTGAAGGAGAGGAACCTTGCTATGCGCCCACTCTCCTACTGGAAAACCTGCTCTCCCAAACGCTTTGCAGGGAAGGAAGAGACAGAATGCGGTGGGGAAAATACTGTATAGGATCTTAGTCTGTCCCTTGCCGAGGGACAATGTGGCCGAATGTGTGAACAAGACCAGGGCAGAACAAGGGAGAGGTTCCCCAACGGCCAAGTCAACGTCTATGCTTTGCTATGCTATTCTCTGCCATGCTATGCTTTGCAATGCTACACTATGCAATGTAATGCTATGCAATGTTACGCTATGCAATGTAACGCTATGCAATGCTACGCTATGCAATGCTACGCTATGCAATGTAACGCTATGCAATGTTACGCTATGCAATGATACGCTATGCAATGTAACGCTACATTGAGTGAGAGAGAGAGATCTTTATCTTTATGGAAAACAACAGTGAACACTACGGAGGGATCCAGAATGTGCAGAAGGTTGAGAGGGATCAGTGTGGATCTGGACTTGGCGGGATCTATGTAGTCGGACTGTGCACTGATAGTCCCATGGTTACGTTGTCCACTCACAACACTCTACGAGGCATTAGTGTCTCTCTCACACACACTCACACGCACCGGCTATTCACCTCGCGAGCCGTGGGGCCACAAACAACCGACGCTACTCTATCTCCCCTGGTCATGTCTCATTACTCATCAGCTAGTCTACTGCCTCTTCATATTGCTATCGTCTGACAGGTGCATTTGTCTGAGGAGAATGAGATAAACTGACTGGTGTGTATGTGTGTGTCGGGGGGAGAGAGTGTGTGTGTATTTGTGAGGCCACGTCTCCGTCAGTGGTAATTAAGAGGTGTGTGTCTGCTGGTGGAAGGCCTGGTGGAGGTGGGAATAAGTGGTGGAGTGGAGTTTTATCGAGCCCAGCAGGGTGCCTGTCGATCGGACCGCCGCCGGCCCACTATGTCCTTATCTAGCAGCACACCTTGGGGATATGGGCTCAGCTGTTGAGTATCGACCGGAGCTGGGGCGACATTTTGTGTTTGAGGACAGTATAGAGAATACTCGTTGATCTAGAGAGGGGTGTGTGTACGGGGGGGGGGGGGTCTGTGAGGTGGGGATAGGGAGTTTGTAAGGGGCCTTGTTCTGCGGGTGTCTGCATACATGTATGTGCACGCTTCTGTAAGTGCACGCATGCATCTCCACTGATCTCAGGTTAACAGGCGCTACAGATCACTGTACTCAGTGGAAAGGATGTAATTTTCTTCTCTCTCCTACCAGTTTTCTTCTACAGGCAATAAAGGCCCATTTCAGGTGTTCAGAACAGAACACCCACATGCTCAAGTGCCCAGGCAGCAATGTGAGTCAGAGAGAGGGAGGGCTCATCTTGCTCTGAGGGGAGAGAGAGAGTGGGAGGAAGGGCAGGGGAGCGGGGGGTAGAGTGGGAGAGAGACAGAACGGGAAGCAAGAGAGAGAAAAACAAGATGGAGGGAGGGAGTGAGAGCGAGAAGGAAAAAGGCAAAGTGCTAAAAAGAGAGAGCGAGATCAAGGAGGAGAGAAAGAGCGAGGACAAAAGAAAAACCCGAACGGGAGAGAGACTGACAGGAGACGGCGAGGATCGTGACGAGTGCACAGATTGATACAGCAATTACCAGGAAAGTATTCCTCGGCGTTGGAAGACATCGACATACATTAGAGCCCTGCAGCCTCGCTCCTTTGCCACCGTCTCTGCCGGAGAGGAGGAGGGTGGCTCGGGGAGCCTTCTCAGACCGCCCTCACAAAGGGCAGCGCCGGGTGGCCGCACTCCCCTGGAAACATCTCTCCACTAAGTATGCGGCTCACTCGGGCGTCCTCTGAACTGTTCCCAATGGTCCCGTCTGCTCACGCGGAGATAGAGGGAGATACATTTTAGTCATTTTAGCAGACACTCTTATCCCAGAGTGACTTCCAGTAATGAGTGGATACATTCTTCGTGCTTGTCCCCTGAGGGAATCGAACCCACAACCCTGGCATTGCAAGCTCCATGCTCTACCAACTGACACACGTACACGTGTCGAACAAATGCACATGGGCACGCGGGCACATACACGCACGCGGGCGCACACACACGCACGCACGCACGCACACACACACACACACACACACACACACACACACTTACTGCCCTGAAGCCAGCTTTTTTTACACAGTCAGACTATTTTGTATGTCCCTAATCCCTTCCCCTTGGTGGGTGTAGGCGACGAGGCACACTACTGAGTGACATGTCACTACTACACACGCACAAACAAACACAAATGCACACACACACACACTAATTGCTACGCTAGGCTCGTGCTAGGGCTATCCAGTTCCTGAACATAATGGATGTGGATAAAAGGCTAGGTGGGTAGGATCCCTGTACGCCCTGCATCAATCTAGTCAATGTAGTATGTAGCTACAGGCACCATTATATATATATTAAATATATAATATATATATATATATAACACACTGTATAGAGGCTGTTATGTAGGTAAGTACCTTGTTGATGCTGCACTGAATGTCCCAAACACAGGACACACACACACACACACACACACACACACACACACACACACACACACACACACACACACACACACACACACACACATACACACACACACACACTGACAGATAAAGAACAGCATGGCAGGTAGAAAATAATGTCTCACACCTACACAGCAGCAGATAGAAAGTATCTGAACGGAAAACAGCCGGGAGGACGAATGGATGAAAACAACAACAGCATCACACGTCAAATAATCCAGAGTGACCGCAGGCTCCACGGCACTGCACCATGCGTACGCATGAACCTATGTGTTAGTGTGTGTGTGTGTGTGTGTGTGTGTGTGTTTGTGTGTGTTTGTGTGTGTTAGTGTGTGTGTGTGTTAGTGTGTGTTTGTGTGTGTGTTAGTGTGTGTTTGTGTGTGTGTTAGTGTGTGTGTTAGTGTGTGTTAGTGTGTGTGTGTTAGTGTGTGTGTGTGTTAGTGTGTGTGTGTGTGTGTGTGTGTGTTAGTGTGTGTGTGTGTGTGTGTTAGTGTGTGTGTTAGTGTGTGTGTTAGTGTGTGTGTGTGTGTCTGTGTGTGTGTGTGTGTGTGTGTGTGTGTGTGTGTGTGTGTGTGTGTGTGTGTGTGTGTGTGTGTGTGTGTGTGTGTGTGTGTGTGTGTGTGTGTTAGTGTGTGTGTGTTAGTGTGTGTTAGTGTGTGTTTGTGTGTGTGTGTGTGTTAGTGTGTGTTTTGTGTGTGTGTGTGTGTGTGTTAATGTGTGTGTGTTAGTGTGTGTGTGTGTGTTAGTGTGTGTGTGTGTGTGTGTGTGTGTTAGTGTGTGTGTGTTAGTGTGTGTGTGTGTGTGTGTGTGTGTGTCTGTGTGTGTGTGTGTGTGTGTGTGTGTGTGTGTGTGTGTGTGTGTGAGAGAGAGAAGCTCCTCTCCAGCCAGCTCAGGAGGAAACGAGGGAGGAGGGAGGAGAGGAAAGGAATGCTGACCGAGTTCCCTCAGTGAGCAGCTGGAGAAGAGGCTGAATGAGAAAGTATCCATCTACTAACCACTGGACGAAAGGTCAGGGGTCAACACACACCCACTGAAGACCAACAGTATTCCCATTGGTCAGCTCAGCAGCACCTAGTAGTTAGTTAGCAGTGGAGCATTTCACCATTAAGAGTCTATTGACTCAATCTAAGTAGCACGATAAACAAATCCCCATCAAAATCAGTCATTTTAAGCTAGAGATGTCTGTTTCTTTGGGCTGCGTCTGAAGTCAGCAACGCTGATGTGTCAACCTCTGTCTGCAGCTTCCCAATCGTTTGAGCTACAAACTAATATGACCCCACTATGGAAAGGAGAGACTCGTGAACATGGGGGGTGTTCTAGGGTTTTGTGACAACAAAAACACGAGGTGAAACCTGTGTCCAAAAATAGTACAATATTTCCTGAGCATTGTTATATTTCCTTTATATACGACACACTTCAAAACCTTATTCCGTATGATTTATTTTTTGGAGTATATTTTTTGCCATTTCTGAATGTGTTATTCAGTGCGTTTCTATGGGCTACAGTGGTAAAGATCAAATTCTATATTTTATTAAATACTTTCTAAATAGCTAAAGGCGTCCTAAGAAAAATGTAATAGCTAAATGCCAACGGCTTAGACTTTCAGAGGTTAAATAGACCTATAACATCTAAATAAAACACCAGGAGTTATGTATCCTAGTCTACATCTCATTAACGCTACAGAGGTGTAGGGCGGGCTCTCTCTCTCTCTCTCTCTCTCTCTTTCTCTCTCTCTCTCTCTCGCTCTCTCTCTCACTCTCTGGTCTCTCTCTCTTTCGCTCTCTGGTCTCTCTCTCTCTCTCGCTCTCTCTCGCTCTCTCTCGCTCTCTCTCTCGCTCTCTCTCTCTCTGGTCTCTCTCTCTCTCGCTCTCTAAGTAGTGAAGAACGAAGCCACTGGAAAAGGGATACAAACAATAATAATATATATATATATATATATATATATATATAAAAAGACTGGATTGAAAAGTGATACAACAATGCCCCCTACTGGTCATATGGATGTACTGTTGTGGCACCTGTTTCTGCCTTTCCACTCCAGGTAGAGGGTCAAATAGACTTAAACAGACATCTGATAGCAGCAAACCACTGTGTGTGTGTGTTTGTGTGTGTGTGTGTCCAGCAGCTCAAAAGCCAGAGTCTCATCTCATTTGCTACTAGAAGGGTAAAAGGGATTGACTGAGGGGATGATTTGAGGCAATCATTTTGATGTGAAATGCAATTACATTAAAAAGCTTTGCAGGCCGCCGACCGAGGCATCTTTCCTCCCTCATCTTACTCCACTCATATCAAGCAGCACAAGGAAACATGTCCTTGTAGAATGTCAAGATGGCGCCGGAGGGGGGGGCTGCCGTCTTATCGGCTCTTAACCAACCGATGCTATTTTTATTTTTGTAAATATTTTTTTTGCGTTGTTCGTAACTTCTTTTGTACATAATGTTCCTGCAACAGTAATTCGTAACTTCACACTATCTACCTAGAGAATTTTCATCTGTATTTTTCATAGCTGTCTACATACCACCACAGACCGATGCTGGCACTAAAACCACACTCAGTGAGCTGTATTCCGCCATAAGCAAACAGGAAAAGGCTCATCCAGAGGCGGCGCTCCTAGTTACCAGGGACTTTAATTCAAGGAAACTTCAATCAGTTTTACCTAATTTCTATAAGCATGTTAAAGGTGCAACCAGGGGGAAAACAATTCTAGACCACCTTTACTCCACACACAGAGACGCGTACAAAGCTCTCCCTCCATTTAGCAAATCTGACCATAATTCTATCCTGCTGATTCCTGCCTACAAGCAAAAATTTACTTGGTCAATAAAACAGTGGTCAGATGAAGGAGATGCTAAACTACCGGACAGTTTTGCTAGCACAGACTGAAATATGTTCCGGGATTCTTCCATGGCATTGAGGAGTACATCACATCAGTCACTGGCTTCATCAATAAGTGCATCAAGGAAGTCGCCCCCACAGTGACTGTACGTACATACCCCAACCAGAAGCCATGGATTACAGGCAGCATCTGCACTGAGCTAAAAGATTAGAGCTGCCACTTTCAAGGAACGGGACTCTAACCCTGAAGCTTATAAGAAATCCTTCTCTGCCCTCCAACACACCATCGAATCGTACTGCATCGGCTCCGACGCTCGTCGGATGTGGCAGGGCTTGCAAACTATTACATAGTAATTCTACAAAGGGAAGCACAGCCGAGAGCTGCCCAGTGACACGAGCCTACCAGATGAGCTAAGTACTTTCTACGCTCGCGTCGAAGCAATTAACACTGAAGCACGCATGAGAGCATCAGCTGTTCCGGACGATGGTGTGATCACGCTCCCCACAGCCGATATGAGTAAGACCTATAAACAAGTCAACATTAACAAGGCCTCAGGGCGTTTACTCCGATTATACGCTGACCAACTGGCAAGTGTCTTCACTGACATTTTCAACTTCTCCCTGCCTGAGTCTGTCATACCAACATGTTTCAAGCAGAACACCAGAGTCCCTGTGCCTAAGAACACTAAGGTAACCTGCTTAAATGACTACAGACCTGTAGCACTCATGTCTGTAGCCATGAAATTCTTTGAAAGGCTGGTCATGGCTCACATCAACATCATTGTCAAAGAAACCCTAGACCCACACCAATTGGCATACCGCCTCAACAGATCCACAGATGATGCAATCTCTATTGCACTCCACACAGCTCTTTCCCACCTGGACAAAAGGAACACCTATGTGAGAATGTTATTCATTGACTACAGCTCAGCGTTAATTGTAAATTGTAAATGAGAACGTAATCTCAACTTGCCTACCTGGTTAAATAAAGGTACAATTAAATTAAATTAAAAATAGTGCCCTTAAAGCTCATCACTAAGCTAAGGACCCTGGGACTAAACACCTCCCTCCGCAACTGACAGGCCACCCCCAGGTGGTAAGGGTAGGTAACAACACATCCGCCATGCTGATCCTCAACGCGGGGGCCCCTCAGGGGTGCGTGGTAAGTCCCCTCCTGTACTCTCGGTTCACTCATGACTGCCCGGCCAGGCACGACTCCAACACCATCATTAAGTTTGCTGATGACACAACAGTGGTTGGCCTGATCACCGACAATGATGAGACAGCCTATAGGGAGGAGGTCAGAAACCTGACCGTGTGGTGCCAGGACAACAACCTATCCCTAAACATGATCAAGACAAAGGAGATGATTGTGGACTACAGGAAAATGAGGACCGAGTACCCCCTAGGTCTCATCGACGGGGCTGTAGTAGAACAGGTTGAGAGCTTCAAGTTCCTTGGCGTCCACATCACCAACAAACTAACATGGTTCTAGCACACCAAGACAGTCGTGAAGAGGGCACTACAAAACCTATTCCCCCTCAGGAGACTGAAAAGATTTGGCATGAGTCCTCAGATCCTCAAAAGGTTTTACAGCTGAACCATCGAGAACATCCTGACGGGTTGCATCACTGCCTGGTATGGCAACTGCTCGGCCTCCGACTGCAAGGCACTACAGTGGGTAGGTGTGTATTCGGCGCTTGTGACAAATAAAATGTGATTTGATTTCATTTGAAGGGAGAAGCTTGCTTTGTATCCCAGCTTGACAGTCAGCTCCCTACCAGTACAGTACTTTAGCAGTATCTTTACACATTTGTGTGTGTGCGTGTGTTAGCTTTCAACTAATTGCATGACATTACCAAGACTAATTATTGCTGTAGTGTTTCTGCATATTCACTCTGGCTCTGTGTGTACACAGTGGATGCGGATTTAATGGCAACCCCGTCCCCTATAGTGCACTACTTTTGACCAGGGCCCATATGGCTTTTGTCAAAAGTAGCACACTACATGTGGAATAGGAAATAGTGTATAGGGTGCCATCTGGGACACAAACAGTGATTCACATTTAGCCCTCTTCTGCAATCCAAATGCCGATGGCTCTAGGTGTTCCATTTAATCTGGATGGGAGACAGAGGCCAATATTTGAAAGGCTCTGTGTGCTAGTACAGTAGCTCAATGTTGCACAAGGCGGGAGAGATGGGGAGGGAGAGTGATAGAGAGAGAGAGAGAGAGGGAGATAGAGGGAGAGAGTATGTCTGCCTGCCTGTACACTAACGGTCAAAAGTTTTAGAACACCTACTCATTCAAGGGATTTTCTTTATTTTGTCTATTTTCCACATTGTAGAATAATCGTGAAGACCTCAAAACTATAAAATAACACATATGGAATCATGTGGTAACCAAAAAAAGTGTTGTTCCAACAAATCTAGATATATTTTATATTTGAGATTCTTCAACTAGCCAGCCTCCTGGGACTCTGGACAAAAGTTGTGCACTATGTATAGGGACTGTCAAATAAAATCAATCAATCAAACCTCCTCACTTCTCTAACCATATTATGCACAGCTGTTGACCTTTTGGAGGAGCAAACCGGTCTTCCTCACTATACCCACTGCTTTCTCATAGGGGGCCAAAGGGACATTTGAGATTAATAGCCAAAAGGTATGTTCTCCTTTGTGAAAGAGATATTTTAACCTCAATCGGACAACCATATAGGTTAAAAAAGGTTTAAAAGGACATGGATGGATCTCTTTCGGTTCAGGTACCTACAAGTAAATGTCCTTTGTTGACCTTCTCATTTTAAAAGGGTTTTGTTGTGATGCACTTCCGGGTTGGAGCGAGCAGTCGCATCCGCACTTCGGTCTGCAGGTAGTATAACTTTTCATTACATTTCATTACATTTCATTATAGTACAACGGTTTGATTTGTCTAATCTTAGCAATTTCTTCTTAGCTAGCTACATAGACGTCTTTGTATCAAAGATAATTGCGTAATTATCGTATTTCGTCGTCCTAACGTAGTCTACACTGCTATCTGCCCAGCAGCTAGCCAGCTAGCTAACGTCCACCGGCTACCGAATAGCAGCACTGTAGAAACTATTACCCTCAACTGAACGACTTGATTAGTGTAGTGTTAGCTAGCTACATAGTTGTCTTTGCTGTCTTCGTATCCAAGATAATTGTGTAGTTTAGAGTGTGTAGTTTTAGAGTGATTATCTTAATTTACCGAGGTTAGCTAGCCAGCTATTTGTCGTCCTTAACGTAGGAGACACTGCTAGCTAGCCAACAGCTAGCCAACGTCTACCGAATAGAACTCAACAACCCGGTCGCATTCCGCCTCGCTCCACAGGTAGTATCACATTTTCATTTAATTTCATTACAGTACAACAGTTTGATTTGTTGATCGTAGCTAGCTACATAGCTAGCTACATAGCCGTCTCTGTATCAAAGATAATTGTGTAGTCTAGAGCGATTTTCTAGGTTAGCTAGCCAGCTATTGTCTTCTTTTAACGCAACGTAACGTAATCAACACTGCTAGCTAGCCAGCTAGCCCCCGAATCAACAACGCAACCACTGCCAGCTAGCCTACAAAGTCAACAACGCAGCCACTGCCAGCTAGCCTACTTCAGCAGTACTGTATCATTTTAATCATTTTAGTCAATAAGATTCTTGCTACGTAAGCTCAACTTTCTGAACATTCGAGACGTGTAGTCCACTTGTCATTCAATCTCCTTTGCATTAGCGTAGCCTCTTCTGTAGCCTGTCAACTATGTGTCTGTCTATCCCTGTTCTCTCCTCTCTGCACAGACCATACAAACGCTCCACACCGCGTGGCCGCGGCCACCCTAATCTGGTGGTCCCAGCGCGCACGACCCACGTGGAGTTCCAGGTCTCCGGTAGCCTCTGGAACTGCCGATCTGCGGCCAACAAGGCAGAGTTCATCTCAGCCTATGCCTCCCTCCAGTCCCTCGACTTCTTGGCACTGACGGAAACATGGATCACCACAGATAACACTGCTACTCCTACTGCTCTCTCTTCGTCCGCCCACGTGTTCTCGCACACCCCGAGAGCTTCTGGTCAGCGGGGTGGTGGCACCGGATCCTCATCTCTCCCAAGTGGTCATTCTCTCTTTCTCCCCTTACCCATCTGTCTATCGCCTCCTTTGAATTCCATGCTGTCACAGTTACCAGCCCTTTCAAGCTTAACATCCTTATCATTTATCGCCCTCCAGGTTCCCTCGGAGAGTTCATCAATGAGCTTGATGCCTTGATAAGCTCCTTTCCTGAGGACGGCTCACCTCTCACAGTTCTGGGCGACTTTAACCTCCCCACGTCTACCTTTGACTCATTCCTCTCTGCCTCCTTCTTTCCACTCCTCTCCTCTTTTGACCTCTCCTCTCACCTTCCCCCTACTCACAAGGCAGGCAATACGCTCGACCTCATCTTTACTAGATGCTGTTCTTCCACTAACCTCATTGCAACTCCCCTCCAAGTCTCCGACCACTACCTTGTATCCTTTTCCCTCTCGCTCTCATCCAACACTTCCCACACTGCCCCTACTCGGATGGTATCGCGCCGTCCCAACCTTCGCTCTCTCTCCCCCACTACTCTCTCCTCTTCCATCCTATCATCTCTTCCCTCTGCTCAAACCTTCTCCAACCTATCTCCTGATTCTGCCTCCTCAACCCTCCTCTCCTCCCTTTCTGCATCCTTTGACTCTCTATGTCCCCTATCCTCCAGGCCGGCTCGGTCCTCCCCTCCCGCTCCGTGGCTCGACGACTCATTGCGAGCTCACAGAACAGGGCTCCGGGCAGCCGAGCGGAAATGGAGGAAAACTCGCCTCCCTGCGGACCTGGCATCCTTTCACTCCCTCCTCTCTACATTTTCCTCTTCTGTCTCTGCTGCTAAAGCCACTTTCTACCACTCTAAATTCCAAGCATCTGCCTCTAACCCTAGGAAGCTCTTTGCCACCTTCTCCTCCCTCCTGAATCCTCTCCCCCCTCCCTCTCTGCAGATTACTTCGTCAACCATTTTGAAAAGAAGGTCGACGACATCCGATCCTCGTTTGCTAAGTCAAACGACACCACTGGTTCTGCTCACACTGCCCTACCCTGTGCTCTGACCTCTTTCTCCCCTCTCTCTCCAGATGAAATCTCGCGTCGTGTGACGGCCGGCCGCCCAACAACCTGCCCGCTTGACCCTATCCCCTCCTCTCTTCTCCAGACCATTTCCGGAGACCTTCTCCCTTACCTCACCTCGCTCATCAACTCATCCCTGACCGCTGGCTACGTCCCTTCCGTCTTCAAGAGAGCGAGAGTTGCACCCCTTCTGAAAAAACCTACACTCGATCCCTCCGATGTCAACAACTACAGACCAGTATCCCTTCTTTCTTTTCTCTCCAAAACTCTTGAACGTGCCGTCCTTGGCCAGCTCTCCCGCTATCTCTCTCAGAATGACCTTCTTGATCCAAATCAGTCAGGTTTCAAGACTAGTCATTCAACTGAGACTGCTCTTCTCTGTATCACGGAGGCGCTCCGCACTGCTAAAGCTAACTCTCTCTCCTCTGCTCTCATCCTTCTAGACCTATCGGCTGCCTTCGATACTGTGAACCATCAGATCCTCCTCTCCACCCTCTCCGAGTTGGGCATCTCCGGCGCGGCCCACGCTTTGATTGCGTCCTACCTGACAGGTCGCTCCTACCAGGTGGCGTGGCGAGAATCCGTCTCCTCACCACGTGCTCTCACCACTGGTGTCCCCCAGGGCTCTGTTCTAGGCCCTCTCCTATTCTCGCTATACACCAAGTCACTTGGCTCTGTCATAACCTCACATGGTCTCTCCTATCATTGCTATGCAGACGACACACAGTTAATCTTCTCCTTTCCCCCTTCTGATGACCAGGTGGCGAATCGCATCTCTGCATGTCTGGCAGACATATCAGTGTGGATGACGGATCACCACCTCAAGCTGAACCTCGGCAAGACGGAGCTGCTCTTCCTCCCGGGGAAGGACTGCCCGTTCCATGATCTCGCCATCACGGTTGACAACTCCACTGTGTCCTCCTCCCAGAGCGCTAAGAACCTTGGCGTGATCCTGGACAACACCCTGTCGTTCTCAACTAACATCAAGGCGGTGGCCCGTTCCTGTAGGTTCATGCTCTACAACATCCGCAGAGTACGACCCTGCCTCACACAGGAAGCGGCGCAGGTCCTAATCCAGGCACTTGTCATCTCCCGTCTGGATTACTGCAACTCGCTGTTGGCTGGGCTCCCTGCCTGTGCCATTAAACCCTACAACTCATCCAGAACGCCGCAGCCCGTCTGGTGTTCAACCTTCCCAAGTTCTCTCACGTCACCCCGCTCCTCCGCTCTCTCCACTGGCTTCCAGTTGAAGCTCGCATCCGCTACAAGACCATGGTGCTTGCCTACGGAGCTGTGAGGGGAACGGCACCTCAGTACCTCCAGGCTCTGATCAGGCCCTACACCCAAACAAGGGCACTGCGTTCATCCACCTCTGGCCTGCTCGCCTCCCTACCACTGAGGAAGTACAGTTCCCGCTCAGCCCCGTCAAAACTGTTCGCTGCTCTGGCCCCCCAATGGTGGAACAAACTCCCTCACGACGCCAGGACAGCGGAGTCAATCACCACCTTCCGGAGACACCTGAAACCCCACCTCTTTAAGGAATACCTAGGATAGGATAAAGTAATCCTTCTCACCCCCCTTAAAAGATTTAGATGCACTATTGTAAAGTGGCTGTTCCACTGGATGTCATAAGGTGAATGCACCAATTTGTAAATTTATCGCTCTGGATAAGATCGTCTGCTAAATGACTTAAATGTAAATGTAATGTAAATGTCAGGCGGACTCTTGACTTGTTCATAAGCTGCCCTTTCAGAGTTCTGTCCTACTATCCAGGTTTGTACCCAAACAATTTGAACTTCTACTTTTAAAAATCCACCTCTCTAAAAACAAGTCTCTTACCGTTACTGCTATAGACCACCTCTGCCCCCAGCTGTGCTCTGGACACCATATGTGAACTGATTTCCACCCATCTATCTTCAGAGCTCGTGCTGCAAGGCGACCTAAACTGGAACATGCTTAACAAACCAGCCATCCTACAATCTAAGCTTGATGCCCTCAATCTCACACAAATTATCAATGAACCTACCAGGTACCTCCCCAAAGCCATAAACACGGGCACCCTCATAGATATTTTTATTTATTTTTATTTCACCTTAATTTAACCAGGTAGGCTAGTTGAGAACAAGTTCTCATTTGTAGCTGTGACCTGGCCAAGATAAAGCGTAGCAATTCGACACATACAACAACGCAGAGTTACACATGGAATAAACTAAACATACAGTCAATAATACAGTAGAACAAAAGAAAACAAAAATTATTTCAATAAGCAACTCGCCCAAGCCTTCCCCATTTCTCCTTCTCCCAAATCCAGTCAGCTGATATTCTGAAAGAGCTGCAAAATCTGGACCCCTACAAATCAGCCGGGCTAGACAATCTGGACCCTTTCTTTCTAAAAATGATCTGCCGAAATTGTTGCCACCCCTATTACTAGCCTGTTCAACCTGTCTTTCGTGTCGTCTGAGATTCCCGAACGCTGCCTGCACCTGCCCGCCTGTCCAACATCACTACTCTGGATGGCTCTGACTTAGAATACGTGGACAACAACAAATACCTAAGTGTCTGGTTAGACTGTAAACTCTCCTTCCAGACCCACATCAAACATTTCCAATCCAAAGTTACATCTAGAATTGGCTTCCTATTTCGCAACAAAGCATCCTTCAATCATGCTGCCAAACATACCCTTGTAAAACTGACCATCCTACCAATCCTCGACTTCGGCGATGTCATTTATAAAATAGCCTCCAATACCCTACTCAACAAATTGGATACAGTCTATCACAGTGCCATCCGTTTTGTCACCAAAGCCCCTCGCTTCATACTCGTCGCCAAACCCACTGGCTCCATGTCATCTACAAGACCGTGCTAGGTAAAGTCCCCCCTTATCTCAGCTCGCTGGTCACCATAGCATCACCCACCTGTAGCACGCGCTCCAGCAGGTATATCTCTCTGGTCACCCCCAAAAACAATTATTTCTTTGGCCACCTCTCCTTCCAGTTCTCTGCTGCGAACTACAAAAATCTCTGAAACTGGAAACACTTATCTCCCTCACAAGCTTTAAGCACCAGCTGTCAGAGCAGCTCACAGATTACTGCACCTGTACATAGCCCACCTATAATTTAGCCCAAACAACTACCTCTTTCCCTACTGTATTTATTTTATTGATTTATTTTGCTCCTTTGCACCCCATTATTTGTATTTCTACTTTGCACATTCTTCCACTGCAAATCTACCATTCCAGTGTTTTACTTGCTATATTGTATTTACTTTGCCACCATGGCCTTTTTTTGCCTTTACCTCCCTTATCTCACCTCATTTGCTCACATCGTATCTAGACTTGTTTCTACTGTATTATTGACTGTATGTTTGTTTTACTCCATGTGTAACTCTGTGTCGTTGTATGTGTCGAACTGCTTTGCTTTATCTTGGTCAGGTCGCAATTGTAAATGAGAACTTGTTCTCAACTAGCCTACCTGGTTAAATAAAGGTTAAATAAAAAAATATAAAAAAATATAAAAAAACCTCTGGCCTTCTCCTTCTCCAGTGTCAGCTCTAGTGCCACATTGCGCAATAACCTCAGCTAGCCTTGGTCTATCTGTTTGCTCCTACGAAAGGCGGGGAGAGAGCGGAGCTCAACCAGCCCTTTTTAATTCGGGACGGTTTGGTCATGGCTTGACCTCGGCAGGCCACTGCAGGCCTTACTCTGTGGGACAGTGGATATCAACACTAAATACCAAAAACGTCACACAACGTTCCCAAGAGTCAACGCGGAGAGGTGAAACTGAACACACCGAGACTAACAATACATTCTATGTGGATTCGTTAACTTCTACTGATTAGTATCATTTGCCTGCTCCTTCTCCAAAGGTCACTGTGTGGGATTAATTTGCTTTGGTGGAGAAAGAGTTGGCAGAAACGAGAATAGGATAGACGGAGTAACATGATAAGACTATTTGATCATATTTTTTTTTTTTTAAGAATAGTAGAGATGTTTTCGGAGTCTTTGGTCGTGTTTCTCATCACCTTCCCCTTGGACTGGAGTGCTGGTTGATTCTGTGAGTGATGAATATTAATTTGGCCTGGGTAGGTGAGGAAGCGGGAGCATGTTACGTGTGCTGCCGTCTGACATACTACATTCTCTCTGATCAGGGGCTAGGCGTTGGAGGGAGGGGAACTCTGAGGAGAGGGAGAGAAGGATCGTTCTGATGCAAAATGGAATCACAAAATAAAATGGATGGGGAAAGTTGAAAAAAGTAAGAGTGAAGACCCAAGGCTAGTGGAACAGTCGAATCCACAGTGCAATCTTTCTACAATGTGCCGTACATGCCATAATCCAATTGTCCAATGTTAAATATAATATTCTCTCAACGTACATTTGACTAAATCATATATCTGACACGTAAACATACACATCTACCCTCCTACACATCAACAAACAGCCTTCCCTTTTGATCGCATCGCTCATTTGTGAATAGATTCTCATCCCAGCCCAGCCCAGTCCGGCCCAGTCCAGAGAGGGGAGAAGACAGATACTGACCCAGTCTGAGGACACCAGGGCTGCATTCAAAATGACACCCTATTCCCTATAAAGTGCACTACTTTTTAACAGGAGCCCTATTGTCCCTATATTGGGAATAGGGTGCCATTTGGGATGCAGACCAGGACTGATCCAGGACTGATTGACCCCGTCATCACACATGCCCATCTCCTGAAGAGTTCCATTACTGACATAAATGTGTGTTCACTGTGGATGTGTGTGTGGGTGCGTGCGTGCGTGTGTGTGTGCGTGCATGTACGTGCATGAACCCTACGCCCTGCCCTGTGTATGCTCCTACAGGAGTGTGAGAATATGTGTGTGTGTGTGTGTGTTTCTCTGTGTATGTGTGTCCAGCCGTTGCATTGCCTAACATATAGTGTCTCCGTCCACAGGCTGGGGCTGTGTAGTATAGTGTAGCAGGAATCAATCATGAGGAGCAGCTTCAGGAGAGCACACACACACACTGACTGGCAGAGGGCAATTTGTCTCATTAAACTGTTGCCTACCTACTGGAATCAAATTAGCTTCGCTCTTTTTGCTCTCTGAAAGCCGAACTATTTTCCATAAAAAGCAGAGTAGATTGAATTACCATAACATGTAACTTTGTAGAGAAGGTAACAGTGGCACAGTAGAGAGAGAGGTTGGAATTTACTGAACAAGAGCCCCTGCCATTGCATTCTTATCCAGATATTTGGAGGTTCTAGCCAGTAACCAAAATGTTATGGTTCACTTTGGATATACATTTCTGTGCCATGCTCCCCCCTGTCAGATGGTTATCTAGCACACATCCATGATAATTAACTGAGTATTTTGCTGTTATGTAACCTACTACCACCTTACAATCGGGGGATTTCCTCAATTTCACATTGGACCCGAACAATATGGTCTCTGTTTTCCAAGGTGAAGTGACAGCTTATAGCCATTTACTGACATTCAGAAGTTCAGCACTGAGGGCTTTCTCAACCCCATTTCTGTCTTTGTGGGAAACCAGCAGTGCAGAATAATCTGCATAGAGGAAACAGTCACATGTAGAGGCAGATTTCAGATCATTTATATACAACAGAAAAGAAAGTGGACCCAGTACACTCCCTTGGGGTATCCCGCAGTTCATCCACATCCGCCATCTGTTTTCTTCCTTGCCAATAAGAGCTAACCCATTTTCCTTCCACCAACTTCCTTCCTGATGTGATCAGTTAGATATAGTCAGCAAGTGTCGGTGGAACAGGATTTCCTAAAGCCAGATTGGAGCTCATATAGCAGGTTATGTAAGGAAATATAAACTCTCAATCTGCTCGAACATAATATTTTCCATGACCTTCGATAACATACAGGATTGAGACAGGCCGATAGTTTCCATTATCTAACTTTTTGTTGCAGTTGAGGAATGACACTTGCAAGTTTTAGTTCACTGGGAAAAAAACCTAGTTCAATAGACAGATTTAAAGTGTGAATTACACAGGGGGTGATAATTACCACAGCATCCCTTAGAAATCTGTCAGGAATGTTGTCAAGGCCAGTTGCTTTGGAAGGGTCAAGTTCTTTCAGCTTCTTTAGCACAGTTGACTCAGACACTTTTTAATATTCCCACCCCTTTTCTCTCCAATTGGTAGTAGTTACGTCTTGTCTCATTGCTGCAACTCCCGTACGGACTTGGGAGAGGCGAAGAGTCGAGAGTCACGCGTCCTCTGAAACACAACCCAACCAAGCCGCACTGCTTCTTGACACAATGCACATCCAACCCGGAAGCCAGCCGCACCAAAGTGTCAGAGGAAGCTGGTCAGCATGTACTGCGCCCGGCCCGCCACAGGAGTCGCTAGTGCACGATGAGACAAGGATATCCCTGCCGGCCAAACCCTCCCTAACCCGGACGACACTGGGCCAATTGTGCGCCACCCCATGGGCCTCCCGGTCCGGACTGGCTGCGACAGAGCCTGGGCTCAAACCCAGGATCTCCGGTGGCACAGCTAGCACTGCGATGCAGTGCCTTAGACCACTGCGCCACCTGGGAGGCCGCGACTCAGACACTTTTTCAAATGAAAAAACATCTACTTGAATCCCCTGCTGTGAGTAAAACTGCTGGACTTGACTCTCCCCATAACAACCTGAATGACAAGGTAACTTGCTAACTAATATATTAGCTATAGTTGTAACAAAGCTATTCAGACTGTCTGCAACCACAGTCTTGTCTGATGTTACCTTTCCTCCAATGTCTAAACTAAGATTTGGGGCTTTGGTCTTTAATCTACTGTTACCTAACAACTTCAGACACTTCAGATTGTTGTAACCTAATTTCTTATAGTTTACAAAAAAATATAATCTGCCCTGGATTTCCTGAACTCCAGAAAGCGTTCATTTCTATGCTTAACTGCCTTTTAAACGTTATCGTTTATCCATGGTTCTGTTCTTTACTTTATTCAACAACAACAACAAAAGTCTGGAGCCTGTTCGTCTACAACATCTGAAAATAATGATTTCAAATGGCCCCAGGCATTTTCCACCTCATTGCATTTTAATACAGCAGACCAGTCCAACTTGCTCAAACAATTAACAAAAACATCTGCAATATAGCTCTTCTATAGACCTAATTTGTATTGAGTTATGACAATTACAAATGTGTTGATGAACCTTCCTTATACAGATCATGATTTTACATTACATTTAAGTCATTTAGCAGACGCTCTTATCCAGAGCGACTTACAGCCACTAACAACATTAAACACTAACACCATATGCCTGAAATCCTTACATCATAACACAGGAGAGAGTGGTTTCATCGCTGTAGCACATTCAGAGAGATTTATAGTCAGTAATCAAAAATACTTCAGATTTTAAACAAAAAACACTCAGAGACAAGATTAATATGAGTTGCTATAAATTGCTTAGGTGTAGTCACTTGAGAACACAAGCTCAAGTACAGTACAAATGATAAAAGTATGAAAATATGAAATATTTCGACAACTCTATGAATAAGGCTTGAAATTACTTACATTTTTTCTAAATATAGTATATTCAATTCATAAAACGACCAACTATAAGATTTCTCCTTCCTTACAACTGTAAAATACGTATTTGTATATTTAGTGTTAGTGTGTATATTTTCTAAAGGTCTCTCTTGATCAAAATGTCTGCCCCCATCGCTGTGAACATCTCTCAGAGCTCTTGCTTCCTGAACTCGCCTTTCATCTCATATTAATCTTGTCTCTGAGTGTTTTTTGTTTAAAATCTGAAGTATTTTTGATTACTGACTATAAATCTCTCTGAATGTGCTACAGCGATGAAACCACTCTCTCCTGTGTTATGATGTAAGGATTTCAGGCATGGCATGATCACTGAGGCCATAGTTTACAACCCCGCTGTTTGACATCCTTGATCTATCTGACACCCAACACGAGGTCAATGATGGTTTGGGTAGAAGGACAGACCCTGTTGGGCTCATTAACCAGCTGGTGTAATGAAAACAGATGACAACAATTCTTAAGAGTTTTAATAGTAGCATTGTCCTTTTTGAGCATGTCTGTATTAAAATGTCAATCACCATTGACAATAAACTTTGATTTACCAAAATCTGGTTTCCGACTATAATGGGTTTGCATTTTGGTAATAGAATGTCCAACCACACAGCTTCAGTCTCGTCACGGCTTTAATCTGATCTATAGTTGAACCTAATATTTGATCTTACATAAATATGAACTCTCCCGCCTTTGCGATTGCGGTCTCATCAAATTACTACATCATTTACAACTCTGTGTTGTTTAAAAAAAAAATCGAACCCGTCTAGCCATGTTTCGGGGAAAGCAAAGCCCTCCCACCTTAGTTACCGGAGAGGAGACTCATTTCCTCGATCTTGGGAGGGCTTCTAACGTCGAGATGAAGGATGCGTCGTCCTCTCGTAGAATCTTCTCTGGAGTCAAGTTCTCCTCCGCTGTTGGAACTGTCAGACAGAATTGTTCACTTGAGAGGAGTGTTGACTCCCTGCAGTCCAATTGCAGCTGTGAAGCTCCAGGGTTCGCCCTCGCACCTGACGCCGGGGGGGGGTTGCCGTTCAGGTCCCCTGCCCCATCCCAGTTTCGCTCCACGTCCATTCGGCACAACAGACCGTCTTGTCTGGGGCCTCCCTCTGCATCCTCTCCTGGTCGCCGCGCTCGGTCAGCAGAGAGAAGCGGGGGGATGAGGTTGGTTGCCATGATCAAAGTCTGCAAATTCTCTATTCATTCATTATTCATACCTGAAAGAGAGGGCTCCTACCCTTCTGCCCTTCTCCATTGTAGCATGCCAATGCTCCAATGGATTTATCGCTAGAAAATGGGCCAGGGCATTGATGAACATTTCCAGACAGTAACAGGCATAGGGTAATTATGAGGTTTCCACCATCAATTTGGCGTTTACCTCTGACCTTAATCGCCCTTTTGGAGGCTACTGTGGCAATTGGGATGTACGAAGGTGTTAATAGGGTTTATTTCCCGTTGCCAAAATTCTTTGTGCCAATCTTGTCATGGAGCCTGATCTTCTGATTTAAAACTGCATCCCTTCTCGAAACTTTCCAGCTGCCATCTTGGATGTCGATCATGTATTTCCGGACTTATAGATATGTTTGTTCTGTATAGCCAATGACCACATGAGTTGCCTGTACAGCACCATAACAGATCTGAGACCAGGCTATATATTCACCACCATTTGAAAAAGGTTTATCAAATAAATGCAATGTGATGTTTAGGCTTTGCATCTGATATATGTAAGCAAGTGTTGCCCTCACCTACATTACAGGTGTTGAGTGACAGGTGTATAGACATGCTTGCAATTCTCAATTTCAACCACATGGGGTCACTATAATACAAATTAAATTCAGCTACCGGTCTACCTGTGGGCTATATACAGCACATCATACCCTGTAAAGGTGTCTGCATCACAGGCGGGTTGGTGGCACATTAATCAGGGACAACGGGCTCATGGGAATGGCTGGAATGAAATATGTCGAATGGTATCAAATACAAATCAAACCAAATACCATTTGATGCCAATCCATTCGCTCCATTCCAGCCATTATTATGAGCCGTTCTGCCCTAAGCAGCCTCCTGTGGTCTGCATATTAGGTTCCCTTGAAAAACGAGAACAACGTGGCAACAGTACTGTTTGTCCATCTTGAGACACCGTGGAATTCAAGTAAGATATAATAAATCTGTCATTCATTTTGATGTTTTTGCGGAGGAGATCTAAGTCGCACCATTTTACATCTAACTACGATGTTTGGTGCAGGTGTTTCTCAAGTGAAAAAACGTGAATGACAACAAAGACTTAATTGAAGAATCCCTACTGTTGACCAATCACCGACAGAAGGGGAGTAGACTTCAGCTATCAGACTTCGGCTTACCCAACAAACAGCCGGGAAAAAACTCTTGCCGTAGACCAAAAAGAGAAAAAACTTCACAAAATGTTGTCATAATACATGTACAAACTGTTTCCGGACTGTTCCGGGTGGGAAGCATGCAGATGCCTTAACAGTACCACAAACCAAATGGTATGCTAGCCAACCTAAAGGATAACACACGAGTGATATTCTTTTGTTGCCCTACAACCTAATAAAAACGGAGTCCCGTGCACAACCACTTTACACTTCAGGCATTATACACTCACGATACCGAATGCTATCAGATAAATTCAACAAAAACACGTTAAATGCTGCTCATGTATTCAAAGCCACGCTTCTAACTATAATGTCAATAATACGTGCACAATCAATCAAACCAATGACATTAGATGTTATGACTTTTTCAATATTCCCCCTCAAAATATATTGCCTGCTTGTTAGTATGTAACTTAAACAAGGTGGCAGGTAGCCTAGCGGTTAAGAACGTTGGGCCAGTAACCAAAAGGTTGTGGGTTTGAATTGCAGAGAAAGGCACTTCATTCTAGTTGCTCTGGATAAGAAAGAGCATCTGCTAAATGGCAAAATATTTCATGAAGAATGTTGAATTGCATTTTAAGTTAATCAAAGACCTGTTGACTTTCAGGTAGAAGGCATAAGTCCAGGTATTGTCAGTACAACAATAAACGGCAAGTAGCCTAGTGGTTAGAGTGTTGGACTAGCAATTGTAAAGGCTTGCGAGATCAAATCCCCCAAGCTAACAAGGTAAAAATATGTTGTTCTGAACATGGCAGTTAACCCACTGTTCCTAGGCTGTCATTGAAAATATGAATTTGTTCTCAACTGACTTGCCTAGTTAAATAAAGGTAAAATTTAAAAAACAGTCCCTCTGAAATTTCACAGTATGTGCCAGGGCCCTTATTCATAAAGTCTGTCTGAGTGTTGATCTATGGTCAGTTTAGCCTTTTAGATCATAATGAATAAGATGACATGGACATTGGGGAGCTGATCCTAGATCAGCACTCCTACTCTGAGATGGGCACTGCTCTAGAATTACATCCACCTTTATCAGTTATCGGTCTACGGTGTATTTATAGTCCTTGGCCACTAGGTGACAGTCTTTAGTCATATTTCTCTAAGCAGCAGAAACCATTCTGGAATATACCATTCTGGAATGTCCACGCTAGTAATAATATTTAGGAACATCCTTGTAAATGATGTATTCCTCCAGTGCTGCCAGTGTATGTACTGAAAGGGAAGTTCAATTAAAGACCACCTATAGAGATGAATGAAAACAGCAGGGTTGCATGGCACCCTATTCCCTATATAGTGCTCATAGGGCTCTGATCAAAAGCAGTACACTAGATAGGACACACACAATGATGCACATTGACTTATCTGCTGAGGTGGCATTTTGTTTTAAAGCTGGTAAATGACCTGACCTCAGAGTGATCCTTTGCTCAAACATTCAACGTTTGAGCGATGCTCAGCCGTAGGCAGGTGGATTTAGTCACCTGTCGAAGTTTCTGTCAATAACATCATCGCAAAGAAAATAACAGACAATATGCGCGTGTGGTATTGCAGGCTGTGCTGGGGAATCAAAAGACTGAAGGGATGAATGTGGGAAAGTCAGTCACACACACACCTGAGGTGGGAAACGGAAGTGTGTGCGTGTGCCTGTGTGTGGGTTGTGCGTGTGTGGGTGTGTCTCTGTGTGTGTGCGTGTGTTAGTACGCCTGTGTGACTCTCTCCCTTTGCAAATGTTAGCTGAATAATTCACGCTCTGATATAATCGTCGGCTGCGGGTTTGCAGGTAAGCAATTCATCATGTTGTATGTAATTAAAAGGGTGTCGACAAAATGTGTTGTGAATGCCGAGATAACAGAGACAACCCAAGCAGTTTAATTCGAAAAAGAAGGCAAAAGTCTCTCTGAATCCATATCTTTAGAGGCTTTGGGGACGCGTGATGACGGAAGGTGAGTGTATATCACTGGACGGTTTCAGTGGTAACGTTAGTCAGTGGCATTCACTGTTCTGTCTCTCTGTGCAAGCCCACGGGTGTATCGTACAGTGGAGTAGATCAAGTTCAAAGTACTCTGTGCAACTGTCAAACACTCAAGACGTGTTCACCTGAAAAGTGTGTCAACACCATACAAGAATCCGTTTCAAATACGCTTTGCCAAAACGGTTGCCCTTTTTTTTGGAAAACACATGGAGACAAGGCTAATACCTGTGATGTAGCCACAGAGCACAGAGACGAGGCAGCGGTCATTAAAAGAGAGGAAGGGAAGGAAAGGTACCCACCTGGGCAACTGCCTTAGAAATACATCCCAGCCAGACCCACAGTCTTGCAGACTCCATAGAACTCCATACAACGCTTCCCGACTTTTATCATGGGGCTGGGGAGAGCGAAATAGGTTATGGTACTCACGTCAAACTCGTTGAGGGCCGCGGCCAGCTCGCCGATGCCAGCGTGGCCGTGCTTCTCGTCGCCGGGCGAGGTGGCCTGAGCGGCACTGCTGATGCCCCCGATGGCCTCCTGCACCTGCTTGAAGACGTAGTCGCGGTTGGCGCGCGTGGCCGCCACATCCGGGTGGCGCAGGAAGGCCTGCGAGGCCGTGTAGAGCATGGTGGCGTTCTTCTTCAGGGCGCCGCGCGCAGCCGCCATTTCGTCCCGGCACTGGGGGTCTTTCAGCTCCTAAAGACGAGATGGGGGAGTTAGGAAATGTTATATACTGGTCAGGAAATGTTATATACTGGTCAGGAAATGTTATATACTGGTCAAGAAATGTTATATACTGTTTAGGAAATGTTATATACTGTTTAGGAAATGTTATATACTGGTTAGGAAATGTATACTGTTTAGGACATGTTATATACTGGTTAGGAAATGTCATATACTGGTCAGGAAATGTTATATACTGTTTAGGAAATGTTATATACTGGTCAGGAATGCTATATACTGGTTAGGAAATGTTATATACTGGTTAGGAAATGTTATATACTGTTTAGGAAATGTTATATACTGTTAAGGAAATGTTGTATACTGTTAAGGAAATGTTGTATACCTGTTAGGAAATGTTATATACTGATTAGGAAATGTTATATACTGGTCAGGAAATGTTATATACTGTTAAGGAAATGTTGTATACTGGTTAGGAAATGTTATATACTGTTTAGGAAATGTTGTATACTGGTTAGGAAATGTTATATACTGTTTAGGAAATGTTATATACTGTTTAGGAAATGTTGTATACTGTTTAGGAAATGTTATATACTGGTTAGGAAATGTTATATACTGTTTAGGAAATGTTATATACTGTTTAGGAAATGTTGTATACTGTTTAGGAAATGTTATATACTGGTTAGGAAATGTTATATACTGGTCAGGAATGCTATATAACGGTTAGGAAATGTTGTATACTGTTTAGGACATGTATACTGTTTCTAAAATGTATACTGTTAAGGAAATGTTGTATACTGTTAAGGAAATGTTGTATACTGTTTAGGAAATGTTGTATACTGTTTAGGAAATGTTATATACTGGTTAGGAAATGTTATATACTGGTCAGGAAATGTTATATACTGTTAAGGAAATGTTGTATACTGGTTAGGAAATGTTATATACTGGTTAGGAAATGTATACCGTTTAGGAAATGTTATACACTGGTTAGGAAATGTATACTGGTTAGGAAATGTTATATACTGGTTAGGAAATGTATGTTATACACTGAGTATACAAAACATTAAGGACACCTGCTCTGTCCATGACAAAGGCTGACCAGGTGAATCCAGGGTAAAGCTACGATCCCTTATTGATGTCACTTGTTAGATCCACTTCAATCAGTGTGGATGAAGGAGAGCAGACAGGTTAAAGAAGGATTTTTAAGCCTTGAGACAATATAGACATGGATTGTGAGGGTTAATGGGAATGACTAAAGGAACAGGGTATGGTAGTAGGTGTCAGACCAGTTTGCATCAAGAAATGCAACACTGCCGGGTTTTTCACGCTCAACAATTTCCCTGTGTGTATCAAGAACGGTCCACCACCCCAAAGGACATCCACCCAACCTGACACAACTGTGTGAAGCATTGGAGTCAACGTGGGCCAGCATCCCTGTGGAACGCTTTCCAATGAAAGTGGTTCTGCTGGCAAAATGGGGGGTGCAACTCAATATTAGAGCAGTGTTTCTAAGTGTTTGTTGCACTCAGTGTATATTGGTCAGGAAAGGTTGTCTACTGTTCAGGAAATGTTATAAATCGGTTAGGAAAATGTGATATACTGGTTAGGAAATGTTATATTGCTTAGGAAACGTATACGTGTTAGGACATGCTACACATACTCAGGCCAGACGTCAGCACAGGTTATATAGTAAACCTGCAGAATTATACTAACATACATAACTCATTTGCCTTTTGTTTTGTAGCAGTATTGGAATTGATTTGAAAAGTTTGAGGTACTGAAACTTTGTTCAAAGGGTAACTTTCACTTGGCTCGAAATCCTTTAGAGAGGATTTGACATCTGGCCTGACTCTCGAGATTACAATCCAAACGAAGGCTGAATATTTAATTAAACTCACTCAAATGAATCGTCACATACCATTATTGTGGGCAAGAGATTTGTGTCGATTGAACCTTGAACCTTGAGGCTTTCAATTGCACGGGCTTCCTTCCGATATGTCTACTCATATTCTATTCAAAACATCATAAAGCCTTGATAGGCAGACCTTCTTGATATGAAGAAAGTTATTTCATGTCAAGTCGGTCCCCTTGAACAGCGCACCTTGCGTGACCCGACAGTTCGACTGAGCGCATAACACATGATTTATTACAGATTTCCTGTCAAAACTCTACCTATGCATTATTAAGTGTTCTCACGTAACACTTCCTATTTAATTCTAAGAAAGGTTAAAAAAATAAAAATATAAAAGCATTCCCTCAACGATGTGCCACTTCCAAAAAGTACCCAAACTTAGTGGAGCTTTAAGAAAGCACTCAAAGACATTTTCCCTGAATTCAAAATGATTATTCCATGGTCATGTTTAAGAGGCATTTCCAGCGAAGGAGAGATGTGAGGCAATCAACCGAGAGACGGCAGCTCAACTCTTTCATTGTGTGTCCCAAATCACACCCTATTCCCTGTATGGGGAATAGGGTGCGGCCGGCTTCACTCTGGTCAGAGAGGTCCGTGATCTGACCGTCACAGGGAAACATCATGTCTGCTTGTCAGGGACCAGTGGTGTAAATCGATCCTGGTAAGAGAGAGAGACTCTGTGCCCCCGACATTGAACTGCTGTCTGTGTCACTGCGACCTTACTATCTGCCCCGTGACTTCCCCCAATTGTTTGTTACCGTGTACATTCAAGGGAGAAGGGAGGGAGAAACCCACAGTTAAAACTACCTCAGGCCAACCTACTTTCGGCTCCTGGAGAGAGAGAAACCCACAGTTAAAACTACCTCAGGCCAACCTACTGTCGGCTCCTGGAGAGGGAGAAACCCACAGTTAAAACTACCTCAGGCCAACCTACTGTCGGCTCCTGGAGAGGGAGAAACCCACAGTTAAAACTACCTCAGGCCAACCTACTGTCGGCTCCTGGAGAGGGAGAAACCCACAGTTAAAACTACCTCAAGGCCAACCTACTGTCGGCTCCTGGAGAGGGAGAAACCCACAGTTAAAACTGTCCAGATTTGGAACGACAACAGTATCACTTGTCTCCAGGGGGTGGTTTGACTGTACTATGTGGGAGGTATCTGGTCTTCAGGGGGTGGTTTGACTGTACTATGTGGGAGGTATTTGGTCTCCAGGGGGTGGTTTGACTGTACTATGTGGGAGGTATTTGGTCTTCAGGGGGTGTTTTGACTGTACTATGTGGGAGGTATCTGGTCTCCAGGGGGTGGTTTGACTGTACTATGTGGGAGGTATTTGGTCTTCAGGGGGTGTTTTGACTGTACTATGTGGGAGGTATTTGGTCTTCAGGGGGTGGTTTGTCTGTACTATGTGGGAGGTATTTGGTCTTCAGGGGGTGGTTTGACTGTACTATGTGGGAGGTATTTGGTCTTCAGGGGGTGGTTTGACTGTACTATGTGGGAGGTATTTGGTCTTCAGGGGGTGGTTTGTCTGTACTATGTGGGAGGTATTTGGTCTTCAGGGGTGGTTTGTCTGTACTATGTGGGAGGTATTTGGTCTTCAGGGGGTGGTTTGACTGTACTATGTGGGAGGTATTTGGTCTTCAGGGGGTGGTTTGTCTGTACTATGTGGGAGGTATTTGGTCTCCAGGGGGTGGTTTGTCTGTACTATGTGGGAGGTATCTGGTCTCCAGGGGGTGGTTTGACTGTACTATGTGGGAGGTATCTGGTCTCCAGGGGGTGGTTTGACTGTACTATGTGGGAGGTATCTGGTCTCCAGGGGGTGGTTTGACTGTACTATGTGGGAGGTATCTGGTCTCCAGGGAGTGGTTTGACTGTACTATGTGGGAGGTATCTGGTCTCCAGGGGGTGGTTTGACTGTACTATGTGGGAGGTATCTGGTCTCCAGGGGGTGGTTTGACTGTACTATGTGGGAGGTATCTGGTCTCCAGGGGGTGGTTTGACTGTACTATGTGGGAGGTATGAGGACAGCAATCTTGATGAACTCAGATGTTTCAGACTATGTAAACTTCTGTGTTGAGTCAGTTGTGCCCACTAAAACCCGTAAAAGCTTCCCTAACAATAAGCCTTGAGTATCAAAAAAATCTTAAATCACTACTTAATAGGAAGAAGGCAGTTTATGCTGAGGGTGATAGACAGGCTTTAAGAGATGTACAACGTGAGATCAAAAGACAGATACTAGTGGACATGGAGGCATACAAGCAAAGGGTGGAGAGGACCCTCTCCTCAGGAAACACAAGGGTGGCCTGGCAAGGGATTAAATCCATGGCTAACGCTCCCAACATACAGTCTGCAGGGGAAAAACCAATGCTGTCCTTGGGAGACATGAGGGCCAGAACATGGTTATTAATAAACTGAATGTTTTCTTCTCAAGATTTGAAAGCAGACAACTTTGTGTCGGAGGTAAAAAAACAAAACAAATGGAAGCATCATTACAAACAAATGTTTTGAAGTTGTTCAGGGGATGTAAAGCACACAAAAGCCCAGGTCCAGACAAGTGGACAGGTGCTAAATGACTGTGCTAAACAATTGGCTGGTGTTTTTAACAGACATTTTCCAATCCTCCCTCGAAAAACTCAATAATTATACCAATTCCTAAAGCATCTCATCCCTCTGTGCTGAATGACTACCGCCATGTCGCCTTGACATCCTTAGTCATGAAATGCCTTGAGAAAATGATGAAAAGTCATGTTCTCAGCGCCACCGAGAATCTCTCTCGACCCGTTTCAGTTTTCCTATCAGCCCCAGCAGAGGAGTTGATGATGGCATTCTTACTCTCCTCAACATGGTCTATAGACATCTAGAGGGGTTATTAACATGGTCTATAGACATCTAGAGGGTGCCAAATCCAATTTCAGGGTTCTGTTTGTTGACTTTTCTTCTGCCTTCAAAAAAATCCAGCCTTACATTCTGGCACAGAGACTCTTTCGGGACTTCTCCTTAAATGGGGGGGCTAGTTTTGTGGTTGTAGGACTTCCTGAGCCAGCGGTCAAAAGTAGGTCCCCACGTGTCGGACATACACCAACACAGGCTCTCCTCAGGGATGTGTGTTTTGTCCCCACTCCTGTACATCTTGTACACTAATAGTTGTACTACTTCCCATCCTGACAGACACCTTGTTAAGTTCGCTGATGACACTGCCTTGATCAACCTGTTGCATGATGACGAGGAACATCATGGCCCAGTCCTAGATGACTTTGTAGAGTGGTGTGACCAATCACACTTGGTCCTCAATACCAATAAGACCAAAGAGATGTGCGTAGACTTCAGGAAGTGTACAACACCTACCTCTGCAACATCTATCAGAGGACAGAACATAGAGATGGTAGAGGAATAGAGATACCTGGGTGTCGTCTTGGACAATGAGCTTCAGTGGAGTAAATGTACAGACCTGATCTACAAAAAGAGCCAACAGAGACTGTACTTTCTCAAAAAGCTGGGATAATTAATGAAGACTGTACTATACTGACTCTGTTTTACAAATCTTTCATTGAGAGTATTTTCACTTTTTGTATTGTTTGATGGTGTGGCAATGCCACGGTCAGACAGAGAAATATGCCGAGAAGGATTATCACCACAGCAAGCAAGGTACTTGGAGTCAAACGGACAGGCCTGGACGATATCTTTAAGGCTCACAAAATCATTTTAGACCCAAGCCACCCCCTGTACCCGGACTTTGAACGGCAGGGAAAACAGAGACTGCGCCAGGTCTGATATCCCTCCTAAATATCACAGTTCAGACTAATGTTTATATGGGACCCAGTAAGCCCAGCAGGCTAATGTTCCTATAGACTCAGTAAGGCCAGCAGGCTAATGTTCCTATAGACTCAGTAAGGCCAGCAGGCTAATGTTCCTATAGACTCAGTAAGGCCAGCAGGCTAATGTTCCTATAGACTCAGTAAGGCCAGCAGACTAATGTTCCTATAGACTCAGTAAGGCCAGCAGACTAATGTTCCTATAGACTCAGTAAGGCCAGCAGGCTAATGTTCCTATAGACTCAGTAAGGCCAGCAGGCTAATGTTCCTATAGACCCAGTAAGGCCAGCAGGCTAATGTTCCTATAGACTCAGTAAGGCCAGCAGACTAATGTTCCTATAGACTCAGTAAGGCCAGCAGGCTAATGTTCCTATAGACTCAGTAAGGCCAGCAGGCTAGTCTCTTTTTATTGTTATGTAACTGTTATGAAAGTTATATTGTCAATCTTGTTTTGTATTTAAACACCACTTTAAACGTCTACATGACACTGCATCAATATTTCCCCAAGGGGACAATAAAGTCAGGAAAGTATATAGTGCACTACTTTTGACCAGAGCTCTATGGGCCCTTGCTCAAAAGTAGTGTGCCATTTGGGACGCAGCCTCAGTCATTCCTCAGTCAGAAACGGCGTGCTATGGCACAGTCACGGCTACAGCTCAGCACTTAAACGTGTTTTTGGAGAAGGCGTTCAGTTATGACCGAGAGCCCAGCTCCGTGTTGAGAGTCGTTTCCCCCCCTCCCTAGGCTAGCGATAGAGGCAGTGGTGTGATGTAGTGCCATGACTATGTCTGCTTGCTCTGTGTGTGTGCGATGTCCTGCTATGATAGAGAATCAGTGTTCTTGCTGTGTCTTTGGTAAGAGCCGAAGGGCTCTCTGTCTCTATCGGTTTTTAATGCGTCTGCCTCGCTACTGGTTTCCTCTTTAAACTTCCCCTGGCTGGACCTAATCGTCTCGAGGTTTAACACATCACTGATGGTTAGAGGTACAGGTGCTGGAGGTACAGGTGTGTGTGTGTCTGTGCGTATGTGTGTCTCCTGCAAAGCTTGGTTTCCCATTTATCTGTGATACGAGCTCAAGGAGCCTGGTGTGGAGTATGACATATTTAACTATTACCTGCTAGTGTGAGTGTGTTTGTGTTACCTGCTGTCTGCGGGCAGCCACATAGTTGAGCTTCACCATCTCCTTGCCAAACTCTTTGAAGCGGTTGGCAAGGTCCTGCTCGTTGGTGGCATTCTTCACTGCCTCCAGGGCCTCCTCCACCTGTCATATACACACCCACACACACACAAATAGACACACAGACACACACGCGTGCACACACACACACGAAAACACGGAGACACAGATATTTAACATTTGAAAAGAGTTTATGGACATAGCTACCTTAAGGCTTTCCATGAAGTATTTTCATGAAGTGACAAAACTTTAGCTACAGATGTAGGATCTCAATTTGAGCATCAATTTAATCCTCCAGCAACATGAAATGTGAATTATTACATGGATTATAATGAATGGACATTTTTGTAGGGGTTGAAAAAAACCTAGTCTGAAATTTCGAAGGGAAAATTACAAACTTCAGAACCCGTTTTAAACCTCAAATACACTACAAGTTTAAAATGTCCCTCCTGCAACAGGGTGATCAAATAATAAGGAACTTTGCTTGGCGGGACCAAAATTAATTTTCACTTCTTTGTAATTGCTACTAGATTTTTTTGTTTTTTTGTTGTGGCAATTAACTTGTGAGTTTTCTTTTTTAATTGTCCCCTTTTAGCGATCCTCATCCCTGCAGGTCCATTCTTATCCTAAACTACTTTCTGTAGCCTTAAGAAAGTGCAGACAATAGTATTGGAGAGAGAGAGAGAGAGAGAAGAAGAAAGAAGAGAGAGAGAGAGAGAGAGAGAGAGAGAGAGAGAGAGAGAGAGAGAGAGAGGAGAGAAATAACTCGTAAGTGGCCTTTGATGAGAAGCTTAGGCACAGACTGGAGTTAAGCCCCCTCTCGGCTCCCGGGGACACCCTAAATGTTCTAGAAGATGAACTGTCTGAGAGTGTGTGTGTGTGTATGTGTGTGTAGGTCTGGGCAGTTGTACCAGCACTGCACTGGATCACAATGAAAGCACTACAGCCAGAAGCAGAACTTGTGACCTGTATGTGTCCTGTAAACATATAGGCTTAATTACACTTCTATCCAAGCGGTGTGACATGTACAGTATGTGTGGTTAATACCTCCTTGTTCCTTATAGCGGGATTCCATCAGTGGACTCTGATATCATATCAGGTGCATGTGTGTGTGTGTGTGGGTGTGTGTGCATGTGTGAGTGTGTGCCTGTGTGTGTGCATGTGTGTGTGTGTGCCTGTGCCTGTGTGTGTGTGTGTGTGTGTGTGTCTGTGTGTGTGTGTGTGTGTGTGTGTGTGTGTGTGTGTGTGTGTGTGTGTGTGTGTGTGTGTGTGTGTGTGTGTGTGTGTGTGTGTGTATGTGTGTGTGTGTGTGCTCTACTACTGAGGTTCTGGCTCATCTATATGCTAATGTACAGCCCAGGTAGAACGTAGCTCTCCCAGCGTACATTGGTGATCATTGGTGATCAGTGGAGCTGCGGATTAGAGCATGGCATGCTGGGATATCCTGGGGAGGGGATGGGACAGGACATGGGGATGTTACTCACTGAAGGTGTCCAGAAATGCCTCTATGGATCGCCAAAGGCATTTGAACTCCTAGTGTGTTTTGATACAGTGTCCTTCCACACACTTGGTGAAGAGAAAATATGTATCCTGGATGCATCCTAAATGGCACACTATTCTCTATTTAGCGCACTACTCTGACCAGGGCCCTTGACTAAGAGGACACGGTGACTCTACTGTACTTACTGAAGTTGCTGACTATTCTGTAGCCTGACTATATACAGTATGTCCCTGTTGATCGCCAAAGGCATATGAAAGCCCTTGTGTTATCTTACGATTTTAAGCTACCTTGCTCTTTCACTTACAGTAAGGGAAGGGAGAGGTGTGTGTGTGTGTGTGTGTGTGTGTGTGTGTGTGTGTTTGGGTGTGTGTGTGTGTGTGTGTGTGTGTGTGTGTGTGTGTGTGTGTGTGTGTGTGTGTGTGTGTGTGTGTAATTTGGTAGAGTAGTGGTTGGCTCACCCTGAAACTCTACAGGGGTTGGGTGTGTGTGTGTGTGTGTGTCTGTGTGTGTGTGTGTGTGTGTGTGTGTGTGTGTGTTTGTAGTGGTTGGCTCACCCTGAAACTGGGGTTGGGAGTGTGTGTGTGTGTGTGTGTGTGTGTGTGTGTGTGTGTGTGTGTGTGTGTGTGTGTGTGTGTGTGTGTGTGTGTGTGTGTGTCCTGCTGGGTCTATCTACAAAGGCCAGCTGACTTTGTAGCTGGTAGGGGAGCCTCTCTGCGGCGCGTTTCAAGATATGCAGACTAACCGACAGCAACTTCAAACAGCCTTTTTAAAGGCCACCGTCGTTCACAGCGTTTGAATAAAAGTTAAGAGGTTACTCAAGAGTAACTTTGTCAGACTTTGTATGATAGGGTCATAGACCAAGGTTTGTACTCAGATGCTTGAGTTCCACCTCAGTTTCTTAATCAAACCATTGGCAGCATGGGGTGACAACGCACAAACTTCACCATCACTTCAGAATAAATCCCATGGGATGGGGTGCATCTCAATCTCAATAGTCCAGTGTTGTCCATTCCGGATGAGACAAGGGGTGGATGCCTCTTAAGGCGATGGAGATGTGTCCCTTGTATCAGTGAAGAAGAGCAAAAGGACATAGTTATAGAGTTGCTTACGATTTTCAGGTGGGCCAGCAACCTCATGACATCGGCCATGTCGGCGAGGATGAGCAGGCGGGTGACGGCGGAGAGCAGGGCGCGGGCAGCCCTCACCATGGTGCCTCGCTTCACTGAGGAGCAAGGGTCGTCAGCAAACTCCTGGGAGGCCACGCGCATTGAATCGCCTGCGGAGGGGGATCAGGGTGAGACAGAGAGGGAGCGAGAGAGACAGAGAGGGACAGAGAGAGAGAGAGAGAGAGAGAGAGAGAGAGAGAGAGAGTGAGATGTGGCTGAGGTTGGAGGTGGGTCAGCAGAAACATCACACCAGATAGACTTCAGTATTCAACGTTCTTCCAGGTCCCCAGGACATCGGGAGAAGCCTTCAATAGAGTCCACTAGGGGCAACATGAGCATGTATTACCATCTAGTAGGCTCGCGGCTTGCTAGGGTGTTGTGGATGGGGATATAGAGGAAGGGCTAAACCACGCACTTCGGGTTCCAAGGATCGCAGGTTCAGCACTAGGCACTTATTTCATTTGTTTCTGTTTTAAACTCTTCCCAAACCTTAACCCCTTACCTTAATCGGTGGGAATGAATTCCTAAACTTATTCGTCAAGCTCTTTCTGTTTTAACAGCCTTAACCCTTATCTACTTTCACTTCCCATAGGGTTTAACATGTTTTTTTTGAATGACTACCTCATCTCTGCACCCACACATATAGGTCCCTCAGTCGAGCAGTGAATTTCAAACACAGATTCAACAGCAAAGACCAGGGAGGTTTTCCAATGCCTCGCAAAGAAGGGTTGGTAGCAGGCATTGGATATCCATTTGAGCATGGTGAAGTTATTCATTACAATTTGGATGGTGTATCAATACACCCAGTCACTGCAAAGACACGGGTGTCCTTCCTAACTCAATTACCGGAGAGGAGGGAAACTTCTCAGGCTAATAGTGACTTTGCAACAGTTAATGGCTGTGATAGGAGAAAATTGAGGATGGATCAACAACATTGTAGTTACTCCACAATACTAACCTAATTGACAGAGTGAAAAGCAGGAAGCCTGTACAGAATACAAATATTCCAACCCAACCCAACACATCCCTGAGTACCTCTCTTCAAGTATGGTGGTGGCTGCATCATGTTATGGGTATGCTTGAGTTTTTTTTTTTAAATTATGGTTGTTTTGACTGAGAGCATTTGATGAAATGCACGCAGCATCACAACTTGAGATCTCTGAAACATTCCATGAGTAGCAGCGCATTTATGAGCGCATCCGATACAGATTAGGGGAGACAGGGGGCTATTCCGGGGATATAAGCTACTGAATATAACCTATTCAGTTAGAGTGGCTAATGCACTGTTTCCTCCAGCATGCTGTTGGAAGACCAATGCAAAAGTAATATGAGGATTGGGACACACAAGTGATACTTCATAATAATCACAAATGGATTTAACAGTTTTGCGAGCATTTTTTGGTCAAATAAACAAATGGCTTGCGTGGACACGTGGTTTTGTTTTGGAATTTGAGTTTGTTTGGCATTTTGCAATGTGCTTCTATCTATTGACTCAGGGGGTTGAATACTTATCGAACTTTTTGTCAATTTTGTCTAATGACAATTAAATCAATTTGAATTAATATCACTTTGTATCAACAAAATGTTGAAAAATGAAACGGGGTGCGAATACTTTCTGTATTCCCATGTGCATGTATGTACACCAGATTGTACATGTTGTATTGCACATGCTTAGCATTAAGTGCAGACTTCCTAGCCTGAACTTCTCTCCGTGTTTTTCAGTGTGTCGCAATCTTAATCTACATCAGGAAACCAGGAAACCAGGGAACCATTTGGTTTCTCCCTGAGTGGTGGAGGTGACCTGAAAAGATCCCTGTTTGAGCCCTGTGGTGGTGGTTGCATAGCAGTAACCTCCTCCTGCATGGCCCACACCACCACAGGAGGCCGGAGGTGCTGGTGACGTATCCCAGGAAACCATGTGGAATCCATAGAGAGAACAGAGAGCAGAGGAGGAGTTGTGTTTGTGTGTTTCCCTTTATCACACTTTATCTGTACATCGTATATGTCTACCTTGGATAACAAGTATTCAGTATGACAGTTAAAATGCAAACCATCTTGGTTCATGTAAGGGAAAGCCATAGTATAGTCCTAGAGTGAGTGCAGTTATTTCTGCTGGCACTAGTGGTATATCCCGCAGTGGCTCCCATGTAAACCCCAGTCTGTGGATCAAGAGAGGTAATTAGGAGTCACCTCAGACTGGCCTGATCCTAGATCTGTTTGTGCTGCCTTGCCAACTCTAATTGTCATTGTGACACCAGCACAGAGAGATATGGGAACAGTCTAACCTCAGACAGAAATCGAGCTTGTCTCACTAGGGAATGCTCTCCCTGTCTGAGGCCTTCTCATTCATAAACCACAGACTGATTACATTGACTGCCTCTCCTTAAAGCCCAAGGGGGGGAATCAGTGGCTTATGTCACCTGATAAAAAGTACAGATAAATCCATAGATCATACACAGAGAAGCAAGCACACACACACACACACACACACACACACACACACACACACACACACACACACACACACACACACACACACACACACACACACACACACACACTTTTAAGTGAGTCATCATAACCGGTGACGAGGCAGGCAGTGTGTATGTGTGTGTGTACGTGTGTATGTGAGTGTACGTGTGTGCGTGTGTGACAGTGACAGTTTGGTGGGCTTAGTGAATCCCCGCAGTCTGAAATCAGCTTGCATAATTTAATCAGGAGGAGATGAGAGGCGATAGAGGAGACGATTGGACGATAGGACTAGACAAGATTATAGGTTTGATGGGGGCTCGAGCTGCACACTGTTAAAATAACCTTCAGCTTAAAGGGTTTATTGGCAAGGACGTCTCTTTCCACACAGTACTCCTGCTGGCTCCTGTTCCATTCCAATCCTCCATAAAAACAGAGTGAGAACATTAACCATATTTTCACTTTTACTCCAGATGCAAAACAAATAAAATGCCACTATGATGTTCAGGCAGTGTGAACCTAAAACAGGTGAACTGGAAGTGGGCTTTCAGTTTAAAAGTGCCACGTATGGTAGTTCTTGACACTGTTCCTCGTGACTATATAACTTCAAAACACACGAACAAATGTACATTCAAAGTAGTGGTTGATCCTTCAATAAAGGAATGTTACTGTCATGAATTAGTCATCGAATAGAGAATCAGACACCATTTACGACTCTAATCTCCTAAAATAGTGCCCTGTCATTGTCAGCAATATCCTCTCTCACTGTCCGCTTCCCAAATGGCACTCCATCCCCTTTATAGTGCACTACTTTTCACTCGGGCACATTTGGGACGCATACACTAAGTTGACTGTGCCTTTAAACAGCTTGGAAAATTCCCGAAAATTATGTCATGGCTTTAGAAGCTTCTGATAGCCTAATTGACATCATTTGAGTCAATTGGAGGTGTACCTGTGGATGTATTTCAAGGCCTACCTTCAAACTCAGTGGCTCTTTGCTTGACATCATGGGAAAATCAAAAGAAATCAGCCAAGACCTCAGAAAATAAATTGTAGACCTCCACAAATCTGCTTCATCCTTGGGAGCACATGTGGGACACACACACTTACACACACACACACACACACACACACACACACACACACACACACACACACACACACACACACACACACACACACACACACACACACACACACACACACACACGGGACTCCCACACACACTCATTCACACACACACACACTCATTCACATGTTAAACACATACAGACACACACACAGCCCGCTCTCTGGCTCGTCTGTCCACTCCCTCTTTCCCTGTTTCTCCATGTCGGTGTTCCTTCAATTCCAGTTCTCTCATTCACACTCTTTCTCCCTCACTCATGGCTTAACAAGGGCACAAGTGGAAACGTTGATCAAAGCTCAGTGAGGAATTGCACGGCCATGTGTGCCACTGATCCATTTCATGGATCTGGATTGGCTCCGCGCCAACAGTGTCAAGTCTGTCTGCAGTGCACACTATGAAATGTGAGGAAACTGTAGAGGTGAGAGCCGGATGGATGATGAATGTGTGTGCAACAGCTGCCGGTGGTAAGCCACCACTTCTCTTTCTGCTGATCTGAGTATTGAACATGCAGTACAATCCAATTCCGAATGGAGGAAAACATCACCTTCGAGCCAGGGCTCATTGAACTCCATTCAGCCGTTGAAGGGGACTTGACTTGCAGGCAGGAAAACAACTATAAATGACTTTATAGGTGGCATTTGCCATCCTGAAAAGAAACGTTCCCAAGACGATAGATAACAGAGCACTATTTTCTGAGGCGTAGTGATACACGTTGGAGATCGGCGAGGGTTGTATTGGGCCCACAGGCTTTCGGCGTGACCTGTTTACAAATGATGGAATCACGGCCCTTCCACAAGCCTCTACAGCCTATATGGTGTTCCGACACTGCGGAGGCGGAGGTGCTACCGCCCACGGACAATCAAAGCATTAATGTTGCGCGACTGTGAAGTAAACATCTCAGGATCGTTGCGTTCTCCAAAACCAGGGCCAGGGCACGAGCTTAATGGGTATCAATCAGAGGAATGTACGACTCTTTCCCTCTCTTACACAAGTGCACACAGTCATACGCACACACGTCTCCTTCTGCTTCTAATCCATCAAGAGAGAGAGGGAACGTCTGATCGCCCCATTACTCTGACCCGCCGAGCGCTTAACCACTGGGAAATTAGATTTCGGGATATCGGAAAGCCAAACGACAGTCTACGCTCGGTAAAACGTTCCCCAAAACTTTAGTGTGATTTAGAGGGTTTGTGTCTGCATATGATGAGTCATTGTACTTCAATTCCAAACACTTTAAAGTAAACCAAACACCAAAACAAAGCAATACAGTATTTCCTCGGATAGAAAAGTCAGCAGTCATGCTAGGCTTGGGTAAGTTTGTAATGGGGCCAATGATGTGTGTGTGAAATGGTTGGTCGGCAATAGAGTCAAGGCTACAACGACGGTAGTGCATTTCCGGTGTATTTCCTGTGTATTTCCTGTATATTTCCTGTATATTTCCTGTATATTTCCTGTATATTTCCTGGTTATTCCCTCCTGATTTCAAAAATATTTCAACAGGAAGTTGTATGTATAGAATCTGATTTGCATAGAACGGAGAGGGTTTTGACTAGACTGGCTTGGACAAATCCAGCACCACCCAAATGAGACGCAGGGGGAGGCGATAGAGTGTGCAAGAGCAAATGAAAAATATGTTGTTTTCACCTCTGGGCTTCAAACCCACTTTCAAATAACTCATATTAACTCTTTGCTGTTTTCTGTCTTTTGAAGGGCAGAGGAGGAAAATGCCACTTCGTTTCAAGGGGGCCAAAACAAACCATTAATTAGTGAACATTTTGGATGGGATGTTATTGGGTCTGGCCAGGGCAATGTGTTTCCCAAATGGCACCTTATTCCCTATATAGTGCACTATTTTTGACCAGGGACTGAACTGGGTTCCATTTGGGAAGCATCCTCTATCTTCTTGAAGGTGAAATTATACATCAGTTTGGTGTATTTTTATATAGGGACATGAAACTAAAACTGCGGTGGCACATGTTTCAGCTGAAGGGGCTAAGCCCCTTTTGCCCCCTTGTTTAGCCGGGCCTGCAAGCAGAGCTGTTTTTATCAAGACACAAATATCCTGTGCATCTTCATTTGGTGCATAGGCAGATATAGACAGCTTGGCTACATTGTAACCGCGAAGCGACCATGGTGTGCTTGCATATGGGGCTCAGCCATGACTGTCACTTTTGTAACTGAATGAAAACGATTGATCAATGTGATTTAACCGATTGAAGATGAGAAAATATATGGCAAAAATGCAGAATAGTGTAAAATGCCTGTAAACCGCTTGGAGGGGGGATTATTTCACAGATTTAATTATGTAGTATTAGGCCTACTGATTCATTTCACATATTTAATTATGTAATATTAGGCCTACTGATTCATTTCACATATTTAATTATGTAATATTAGGCCTACTGATTCATTTCACAGATTTAATTATGTAATATTAGGCCTACTGATTCATTTCACAGATTTAATTGTGTAATATTAGGCCTACTGATTCATTTCACAGATTTAATTATGTAATATTAGGCCTACTGATTCATTTCACAGATTGAATTATGTAATATTAGGCCTACTGATTAATTTCACAGATTTAATCATGTAATATTAGGCCTACTGATTAATTTCACAGATTTAATCATGTAATATTAGGCCTACTGATTAATTTTACAGATTTAATCATGTAATATTAGGCCTACTATTTCTCACTATCTACTTGCAAGCTCAATTCAGCAGTACATTTTAAACACAGGTTCTACCACAAACACCAGGGAGGTTTTCCAATGCCCTGCAAAGAGGTAGATGGGGCATACATTTAAAAGCAGACATTGAATAACCCTTTAAGCATGGTGAAGTTATTACTTACACTTTGGATGGTGTATTAATAGACCCAGTCACTACAAAGATACAGGCTTTCTTCCCAACTCAGTTGCTGGAGAGCAAGGAAACCGTTCAGGGATTACACCATGATGCCAATGGTGACTTTAAAACAGTTACAGAGTATAATGGCTGTGACTACGACATTGTAGTTACTCCTCAATACGAACCTAAATGACAGAGTGAAAAGAAAGAAGCCTGAACAGAATACAAATATTCCAAAACATGCATCCTGTTTGCAACGAGGCAATAAAGTAAAACTGCAAAAAATGTAATCGTTAAGAACAGGGGAGTTTTTCAGAAAAATAAATAAACGGAATATAGATAAGTACAGGCAAAATCATGGTTCAGTCTGCGTTCCACCAGACACTGGGAGATGAATTCACCTTACTGCAGGACAATAACCTAAAACACAACGGCAAATCTACATAGGAGTTGCTTACCAAGAAGACACTGAATGATCCTGAGTCGCAGAGTTAGAGATGTTACTTAAATCTACTTGAAAATCTATCGCAGGACCTGAAAATGGTTTTCTAGCAATGATCAACAACTATTTTGACAGAGTTCAAAGAATTTTGAAAATAATAACTGTTTCAGTATGATATGTTAGATAAAGGAATAATGACAGACACCAATGTCAGGTTCAATAGCCTTGTTTGTGCATTGTACAAATCCCTACAACTGGAGTCCGGGGAACAGTCCGGCTAGTCGATTACCTATCAACTAGACTCCGTAACATCATCCTTTTCAATAGAAAGTGCAAACATAAAGGCATAACATTACATTTTTAACAGTCAGGTCATAACAATAGAAAAAGCATTACATTTTCTTTTTTACTTCAGTTGTCATCTTACTTTTTTAATTTCAATTTAATTATTTAAGAACAAATATAGATTTTAATTAACCGAGTCCCTTGCTTACAGAGTAAGCCTGTCCGGTGGCTTGCACAGCCGACCCACCCGTGAGTAATTATTGGCTCTGACAGGGGTATGATTAGGGGCACGAGCTGGAGAGCTTGGTGGGGTAGAAGCCTCACCTTCAGTTGGCCCATGTCTCAATTCTGCACCCCTTACCCTTAGGCCTGGACTGTGATCCAGCTCATCTAGGTGAGTGTATGGCGTGTTCTGGTTTGTCTGCTCTGCTACGCGCAGATCCACCCGATTGCGACGATAGAGGGAGCCACCAACATCCACCAGGTAAGAACGTGGTGCAACTCTCTGCAGGCATGTGCCCAGCCTCCAAAGTCCTGTGTGGTGGCGGTTTCATCCTTATCGTTTCACCCACCTCCAGCTCTGGTAGGTCCCGAGCAGTCCGGTCGTAGAAGCACTTAGCGAGCTGCTTTCTGTGACGCAGTTTGTCCGTGACGCCAACCATGACGCAGGGCTCAAGTAGCTTGTTAGCTACGGGGATGGTAGTCTTCAGACGTCTGGAGAGAAGGCGTTGTGCTGGGCTGCTGTCCATGTTTTCAGTGGGTGTGTTCCTCCACTGTAAGATCGCTTTCCATGGGTCGTTGCTGTCGTGCAAGGCCCTGCTTAACAGGTTTTTTGCAATCTTGACAGCTGATTCTGCCTTGCCATTTGCTTTTGGGTGTCTTGGAGAGGAGGTCACGTGGTCAAACTCCCATTCTGAGGCGAAACGCTTGAACTGTGCAGTGAATTGTGGGCCATTGTCCGTGATTACCTTGTCAGGCTGACCTTGCCTTGCAAACTGCGCCTTGCAGCGCTTTATGACCATCTCTGCAGACAAGTCAGGGAGCAGTTCAATTTCCCAAAAGTCAGAGTAGTGATCAACGATGAGAAGATAGTCCTTTTGTCTGTGGCTGAATAAGTCCATGCTGACGATTTGCCAGGCCCTTGTGGGCAGTTCGTGTGACATCATGGTTTCCTTTTGCTGTTCATGAGCGTACTCGTTGCATGTGGTACAGTTGCTGACAAAGTCTTTAATTTCTGCTTGCATGTTTGGCCAGTATAATGTTTCACGAGCCTGGCGGTAGCATGCATCACCTCCAACGTGACTGGAGTGTATGCGGGTAAGCATCTCTGGATGTAGTGATTTGGGAATAATGACCTTCTGACCTCTGAACAAGACGCCATTTTGCACGCTGATCTCATCTCGAAAGGTCCAGTATTCTCTCACTGTGAAAGGTGTCTCCTCTTTCAGGTATGGCCAACCTGCGAGAGCCATGGACTTCAGTGACTGTAGGCGTTCGTCCTTGTCAGTGTGTTGCCTTATCTGGGTGAGGCGGTGATCTGTGACGTTTAAGTAGTCTGCCTGATTGATCTGTTGAACATCTTGTTGTTCCTGCTGTAGTGAACAGATGGCCTGCCGCTGATAGACAGTGCCTCTGCCTGTACATTGTGTTGTTGCCTTGCTCAGTGTGTCGCTGATGTACATCTCTGGTCCTGGCTTGTAAATGACCTTCAGGCTGTAGTTTTGCAGAGTCAGGAGCATGCTTTGAAGCCTCTTGGGCACGTTGAGGAGAGGTTTACTGAATATGGCAATGAGTGGTTTGTGGTCAGTTTCAGCGATGACCAGGTCTCGCCCATATAAGTAGTGATGGAATCGCTGGCAGGAGAAGACGATGCTGAGGCACTCTTTCTCAATTTGTGCATAGTTTTGTTCGTTGGGGGTGAGCGCTCTCGAGGCAAACGCAACGGGCTGGCCTTCCTGCATAAGGCAGCATCCAAGTCCCCTTTGGCTGGAGTTGCTCTGGATTGTGACAGGCTTCATGACATCGTAGTAGCGCAACACTGGCATGGACGAAGCCAGAGATGTCATCTCCTGCACTGCGGCCTCGTGCTTGGGTAGCCAGTGCCATGGTGTGTCTTTGTCCAGCAACCGGCGCAGAGGCTCGCAGACTGCTGATAGGTGTGGCATGAACTTTGCAAGATAGTTTGCAAAGCCGATGAGACGCTGTACTCCTTTTTCATCAGACGGGTTTGGCATGTCGAGGATCGCTCTGACCTTGTCTGGGTCCGGCTTCAGGCCTTTTGCCGAGAGAATGTGGCCATGGAAGTGGACGTCTTTCACCTTGAACTGCAGCTTCTTCAGGCCAAGGCGAAGCTTAACTGATCGGCAGCGCTCCATCAGTGCCAAGAGCTTCACATCGTGGTCGCGTACTGCTTCTTCGTCTGTGTCACCACAGCCTATGATCAGGACATCATCAGCGATGGGTTCAATGCCCTTGAGCCCAGCCAGTAACTCGTGCTGCTTACGTTGGTATATCTCAGGCGCCACTGAGACACCAAACGGGAGCTTGAGCCAGCGTTTCCGACCCCAGGGGGTCCAGAAGGTAGTCATGAGGCTGCTTTCTTCATCCAGCTTGCATTGAAGGAATGCATCTCGGGCATCCACCAAGGTGAAAATCCTGGCCTTGGGAAGCTTATAGAGGACATCCTCTAGTGTCGGCATGATGTAGTGGGATCGTTTCAGTGCTTGGTTCAGATGCTTTGGGTTGATGCAGACCCTCAGCTTCTCTGGTTTTTTCACTATGACCATATTGCTGATCCAGTCAGCTGGTTCAGTCACAGATGTCATGTGGCCATCGGCCTCATACTTGTCCAGCTGGGCCTTCACAGCCACTTTCATTGCAATGGGCACATTGCGAGGAGCACACTGGACTGGAGTGATGCTCTCATCCACTTCAAAGTGTACCTCCCCAGGCACAGATTCAACGGGCATGTTGAATACATCGTCATATCTGCTAAGTAGTTGTTCTTTGGACAGGGGTCCATGCTGGACATGATCCACAATGTGCAGGTCATTTGGTACAGTGAACTGCATCAGTCCCAGGCGTTCACATGTAGAGCCTGAGAGGAGAGGATGTTAACTGGTTTTTACAATCTCAAACTCCAGCTTGTGTTTGCGTCCCCGAATAACACATTCGGTCTCAAAGGTGCCCATACAGCTCATTAGCTTTCCTGAGTAGAGCTTTAGTCTAGTATCGCTGGGCAATAGATGTGTGTCAGGTGCCAGATTGATTTAGTCTTTGTAGCTCATTACGTTGCATGTAGCACCAGAATACAGTTGACATTGTTGTTGCTTGTTGTGTAATCGTAGTGTCACAAACCATTTCTTCCCTCTTGAGTGTACAGCCCCAATGGATTCATGCATGTAAATGTCACTTTCACTTTTCAGCTCTGAACATTGAGTGACATCATCAACACAGTGAATATTGCCCTCACTCACCCTTCTTTTGCTTTTGAGACACACTTTTGCAAAATGATTATTAGTTCCACAAGCTCTGCATGGTTTTCCGTAGGCAGGGCAGTGTTCTTTGCCACGTGTGTGTGTATTCCCACAGTATTTACATGCTACGGGGCTCTCTGTGTTCACCGTTCGTGGTGAATTGCTCTGCCTCGATTGGTTTAGTCTGAATGTCTGCCTAGCAACAGCGTGAACGGTATCAACGTCGGAGCATGGGGTTTGGATTTCCATTGCTCTCATTCTCATGTCAGTGACTTCAGCAGTGCGGCACATTTCAATGGCAGTTACTAATGTTAAGTCTCTCTCTCTCAGTAGACGCCGGCGTGTATCCTCATTTGCAATTCCCAGCACTATTTTGTCACGAATCAATTCATCTTTCAATCCCCCATATTCACAAGTGGCGGATTTCTCTCTCAAACGGGTTACAAAGTTGTGTACTGACTCACCCTCTTCCTGTTTACAGCTTCCGAAAACGAACCGCTCATAAATTACGTTTCTGGCGGGTTTGAAGTAATTCTCCAATGCATCCAATATAGCCTTTGCATCACACTGTTGTCGTGCTGTGAGGGTGAGATTGTGCCGGTAGATATGCCTGCATTCGCTGCCCATTAAACTCCTCAGAGTTGCAGCTTGTACCTCGTTGGGTTTCTCATGTAGACCGGTCGCCAGCGCATAGTCCTCGAATTCATCCCTGAAGTTGTCCCAATTAGTATTCCAGTCCCCTGTGAGAACCATGGGATTTGGTGGCGGAATGTTCGCTGCCATAGCAATGGAATATGAGATTTCTTTGCCTTCAGTCATCGACGTAGGTAGTGATGGTAGCTAGCCAGCAAACAACGAGTTGATCGGTGTTGGGACTAATGCTAACAGTAGGAAACGGCGTGTGTTCGCATATGGAACGTAACTGCGCCTATACTGTACTTAGCTACAAAAATAACAAACGTGTGTTTTCCGAGCCACTTCTGATACCATGTTTCAGTATGATATGTTAGATAAAGGAATAACGACAGACACCAATGTCAGGTTCAATAGCCTTGTTTGTGCATTGTACAAATCCCTACAACTGGAGTCCGGGGAACAGTCCGGCTAGTCGATTACCTATCAACTAGACTCCGTAACAATAACGGGCAAATCAAATCAAATCCAACTGTATTTGTCACACACGCCGAATACAACACGTGTAGGTAGACCTTACAGCTTCCAAGCCCTTAACCAACAATGCAGTTTTATGAAAAAATAAGTGTTCATACCATGGGGAAGCCATAGGAAAAGGAATGTTTTACTTAAACATTTAAAATAACAGTAACAGAGCAGCAGTAAAATAACAATAGCGAGGCTATATTTGTCAGATTAGGATAGAAAACACTTTAAAATTTCCAAAACGGTCAAAATATTGTCTGTGAGTATAACAGAACTGATATTGCAGGCAAAATCATGAGGAAAATCCAACCCAGAAGAGGCTTCTATTTTGAAAGCTCCATGTTCCATAGCCTGCCTTTGCTCCATTTAAAGGGATATCAACTAGATTCCTTTTCCTATGGCTTCCCCATGGTGTGAACAGTCTTTAGACATAGTTTCAGGCTTTTATTTTGAAAAATCAGCGCTAAAGATCACATTTTGTCATTGTATGGCTGGGTGCCAGCAGAGTTTTGCATGCGCAACAGCTTGGAGCAGCCATTTTCACTCTCTCCAATTGAAGAAGCTACAGTCCCGGTTGATATATTATTGATTATATATTGTAAAAACAACCTGAGGAATGATTATAAAAAACGTTTGACATGTTTCTACTAACATTACGGATACTATTTGGAATTTTCGTCTGCGATGTCGTGACCGCTCGAGCCTGTGGATTTCTGAACATAATGCGCCAACCAAATGGAGGTATTTTGGATATAAAAATAATCTTTATGGAACAAAAGGAACATTTATTGTGTAACTGGGAGTCTTGTGAGTGCAAACATCCGAAGATCATCAAAGGTAAGCAATTTAATTTATTGCTTTTCTGACTTTTTTTTGTCTACTGAGAGAGATGTCCTTACATAAACGCTTGGTATGCTTTCGCCGAAAAGCTTTATTGAAATCTGACATGCCAGGTGGATTAACAACAAGCTAAGCTGTGTTTTGCTATATTGCACTTGTGATTTCATGAAAATTAAATATTTTGAGTAATTTAATTTGAATTTGGCGCTTTGCAATTCAGCGGTGGTTGACGAAAATGATCCCGCTAACGGGATGGGTGCATCAAGAAGTTAAAGTGGCAGCTCTACCCTTTAGCTCAGTGCGGATGTTGCCTGTAATCCATGGCTTCTGGTTGGGGTATGTGTGTACAGTCACTGTGGGGATGACGTCATCAATGCACTTATTGATGAAGCCAGTGACTATGTGGGGTACTCCTCAATGCCATTGGATGAATCCCGGAACATATACCAGTCTTTGAGAGCAAAACAGTCCTGTAGTTTAGCATCTGCTTCATCTGACCACTTTTTTATTGACCGAGACACCGGTGCTTCCTGCTTTAGGTTTTGCTTGCTAATGTTGCATAATCTAGGTGTGATAAACTCTTAGAGACTTACCCAGAAAAATTCACAGCTGTAATCGCTGTCAAAGGTGATTCTAAAAAGTATTGACTCCAGGGTGTGAATACATATGTAAATTAGATACTTCTGTATATCATTTTCAATACATTTGCAAAGATTACATAATGGGGTATTGTGTGTAGATGGGGAGAGAAAAATATATATTTAATTCATTTTGAATTCAGGCTGTAACACAGTAAACTGTGGAATAAGTCAAGGGGTATGAATACTTGGACCAGAGTTTCCATTAGCCGGTAATTGCCAGCTTTTGGCCGATAAAATGTATTAAAAGCAGCTAAATAAAATTGCTCAGGGCTGCACATCATACAGTATATCCGTATTTCAACGCTTCAGTATCATTCTCTCACTCCTTTCCCACTGCCCAACATGCACACTGCTGAGGAGAGAGAGTGAGAGAGGAGCCTTGGGCCACTGTTTGCGAAGATGGAGGCCTTTTTCATCATAGTAAAACGAAAGTGAAAGAGTATGCCCATAGTAAAAAGCCTACAAGGGGAATGTCCTCCACATAAACAAGTTTCAATATTGTAGTGGACAAAGATGTGAAAAATGTTGGCGCGGCCAAATGCCGTGCAACTCACTATTCAGGTAGGATGCAATTTTGAGAAAAAAAAACATAGTAATAATATTTATCATAATTTATTTTATCAGTTATTACAGTATACCATTGTTATTATTGTTGGTGGATTTAGTGCTCAAATCTCCGACAGCTGAACCGTGAGGTGGACAATTATTATTTTAGGAAGTGAAAACGTATAAAACAATAGGCTACAGTGTGTAATTATACACATCAAAACACAAGGAAGAGTGGTTTTGTAATGTGTTAGGCTATAGGGCTGTTTTTAAGGACGAGTAAATGTGTCTCATTTAGACAATATCCCTTGTTTATTGATGCCGATGGCCGCGTGGGAGGACGACCTCATGGGTTACACACCCAACGCATATTTTTTTAGTGCAGGGTACTGGGCGGGGGGAGGCTATTGGGGACTATTTAACAGTCTGATGGTCTGCTCCAATAGAAGAGGAGGATAGTGCCAACTTCCTGAAGAAGGGCCCCCTGTCAAATGTAATGACAGTAAATAACTGAGTCATGGAAAAACCTGACAGGTATTCAAATGGAAAATGATATGTCTGCTTGGGTCCAGTGAGCCCTAAACGATGAAATTAAAGAATGCAAAAACTGTACTCTGAAGCAGATAGCCTGCTGTAAAATAGTACACTTACGCTATTCTGTACTGACATTTTACTCAGCATGGGAATCTAGCCTAATTCATTTCCAAGTTAAAAACATATCACAAGACTGATAAGCAGGGTCTGAGTTCAAACACAACACCTTCTCCTCCACAGCTTGATAGCTACCGCGGTAAATTGCCTACGATGAATGTACAAGAAAGCGAGATTGCTAAGTGTATGCTTGAAGAGTGACGCAATTTGCCTGACTCCAGACATTGTTTGTTGAGATTGAAGAGAGGAAAAGAAGGAGGGGAATTTTCATGCAGAGAAAGAGAGAGAGAGAGAGAGAGAGAGAGAGAGAGAGAGAGAGAGAGAGAGGGGGGGGGATCCCTGCCAATGCTAGTGCGGGGGGGAGATCCCTGCCAATGCTAGTGCTTTTTCATTGAGGGCCCCTGCTGGGACCCACCTGGGCAAGAGCCTTAGAAATACACCAGAGTCAGACTAAGCTTTCAGCCTGGCAGACTCCACACAACGCTGAGGGTTTTAACATGGGGCTAGGGTATGCGAGCGTGTGTGGAAGCGAGACAGTTAGAGCATGATAAAGCCAGGTTTACAGACGGACAAGGTGACTTAAGGCTCAGAGAGAGAAAATATCATTCAAAAGTAGGACTCTTTTTATGTTTGAAGGAAATAAAAGTACACACATGGGGGAATATTCAAGCTGGGATTCTCCCTTTAGTTCTCCAAGTTCTTCTGAAACATGAATGGGAAGAGCTCCAAAGGGGGTGGAAGGATGCAGCCGCCTTTCAAGCTCCTAATACATAATGTTACAGCAGTTTCGGATGGGAACCAGAATACACACTGGGCTCTGGAGAGCTTGCTGTCACATTCCATGGACTGTATACACCAGAAGAGTACAAGTATGGTGTCCCTGTGAGTACATCGGGCTCTCTTCATCTTGCCGTCCCATTTAATGGATTCATATATCTCTAAACACAAGAGTACAACATGGTATGGTGTCCCAGTGCAGACATACCTTGCTTGCGGACGTCCTCCACGGCGAGGATGAGCTCCTCCTTGAGATCGTGGCTGTTCTTGGCGATCTGCTCGCCCTTCTCCAGGAAGTTCTGCGTGGCCTGCTCCACGGACAGGGCCAGCACGTGGGCCTTCTTGGAGCGCCCCTTCTTCTTACTGCTGGGCCCTTTGTTGCTGGTGTTCACCAGGGTGGTCACCTGACGGACGGAGAGGGAGAGGGTTAGGACGGGTACTGATGCTGTTATGTAGGACGAACGAAACTTGGTTCTTTATAAAAAAAATGGCTACAACTTTGTTATCAGCTACAACTCTGACCTCCTCACGTTCGTGAGCTAGCATAACCACACATTTTATCCAAGGTACGGTGGCTCCCGTAGCCCACCTACGGTGAGTCAAAAGGAACAAAACAACAGATGCCCGAAAGGGTCGAGGGACTGAAAACAGTATGGATAACTAATGCTTGTGTTATCGTTACACAGCGCTCTTGTACAGCGGCTGCTAGTTCATTGACCTGTGGGATACGCTGCTGATTGATCCACCAATTGAAAAGCACGACACGTCTTACACAGTAATCTAAGCAGACCATAAAGGAGGAGGACACATCGAAGGCTCTCCTGGAGCAAGAAACGTTGAAAGACGTCTCGTACAGTTTGAATGCATTTCATCGCCTTTCCATCCAGCTAGAACACGTCTCCATAAGCACTTCAGGAGGCACGCCGTCACAAGGCATTGACAAAGTGTGCTAGAGTGTGCCGGAAAGGAGACATGCCTTAAAAAAAACAGAGACTCCTGTGTCTTTGAGCAGCATGACAATTAAATGATGTTCCCCTTGTTCCCTGCTACAGTGTGTAGGGGACATTTAAGGATGCACGCAAATAATTCCAGCATGTTAGATGGGTGATAAAACAGCCCAATTGTGTGAGCGATAAAAAGTCATATCGTTAAGTAATAAAATTAGTCCCAAATGTCACCCCGTAGTCCCTATACGACTGGAACGCACTGCAAAAAATCACTGAAGCTGGAGACTCATATCTCCCTCGCTAGCTTTAAGCACCAGCTGTCAGAGCAGCTCAGGGATCACTGCACCTGTACATAGCTCATCTGTAAATAGCCAATCTATCTGCCTACCTCATCCCCATACTGTTATTTATTTTATTTGTTTAGCTCCTTTGCACCCCAGTATCTCTACTTGCCCACTCATCTTCTGCACATCTATCACTCCAGTGTTTAATTGCTATATCGTAATTACCTCGTCACTATGGCCTATTTTCTTTTGCCTTAACCTCCCTTATCCTACCTCATTTGCACACACTGTATATAGACTTTTTCTATTGTGTTATTGACTGTATGTTTGTTTATCCCATGTGTAACTCTGTGTTGTTGTTTTTGTTGCACTGCTTTGCTTTTGTCACACCCTGACCATAGTTTGCTTTGTATGTTTCTATGTTTTGGTTGGTCAGGGTGTGATCTGAGTGGACATTCTATGTTGGATGTCTTGTTTGTCTATTTCTATGTCTGGCCTGATATGGTTCTCAATCAGAGGCAGGTGTTAGTCATTGTCTCTGATTGGAAACCATATTTAGGTAGCCTGGGTTTCACTGTGTGTTTGTGGGTGATTGTTCCTGTCTCTGTGTTTTGCACCAGATAGGACTGTTTTAGGTTTTCGCACGTTTGTTGTTTTGTTAGTTCATTCGTGTATAGTTTCTTTATTAAAGTACAATGAATAACAACCACGCTGCATTTTGGTCCGCCTCTACTTCACCTAAAGAAAACCGTTACAGCTTTATCTTGGCCAGGTCGCAGTTGTAAATGAGAACTTGTTCTCAACTAGCCTACCTGGTTAAATAAAGGTGACATATATATATATATTTTTTTTTTAAATATCTAGTGCTCTACTTTGACCTGTTTGGTAAAAACGAAAAACTTATTGGACAGATTCAGGCAGTACCTCTCTGTTCTTGTGAAACTGGGTAGTCAATTAGAAACACCAGACTTGGTTTTAATGGTTCCCCAACATCATTGGATGTTGGTTCTCAAACTTTTACTCTACCAGTAAAGCCTGTTTGGAGTGAGACACAGAGTATTCAACAGAAAAGGCATCCTGAAGCACTAAACGTGCCCAGCTAAAGCACTAGAGGGTGAGGAAGTGAGCCATGTGCTGCCGTCTGGGGCCTGCTTTGCCAAAACCTGCTTGCGGGTAAATCGAGGAGCAGGACTGCAAATCAAATTGGACCCTCAAGTTTGGCTCCAGGCAAGCATGAGGAGCGTGTACAAGCGTACACGCATTCATTCGAGTCAACGCTACCACAAGTCCACTGAGAGGGGTTGTGGGGGTGTTTCTAGCTTCCGGGTTCTGCCTTTTGGTTTCGGTAATGGAGCCACGTCGCACAATTACCGCGCCGAAATGGAGGCGAAATGAGCTGAGCTTCCCACACAGGGCGAGAGACAAGCTAACAGCCATCCAAGGAAACAGCTGTTGGGTCTCCCTACGCGTTAGCTAGCTTCTCATTCGCTCTGAGAGTGTAGTGGGGCTCGCTGTGGTTAAGCTGGGCCTGGCTTTGCCTCAGGACAACACTGCATATCATTTTCAGCTGCCAAATACTAGGAGTAAGAGACATGCTTTCAGGTTGGATTCATGCACCGCAAACAAACTAGGGAAACTAGGTGTCAAAACTGCCCGCATTTCAGCAATAAAGCCGCTGCTTTCAGTCTTTCAGTCATTGAAATGCTGAAGTTAGAGTCCTACAGGCCAGTTAACCTTTTACCAGTTTGATAGGATGGAACTGGAGAAATGAAAAAACACTTAAATGTATGGTGTGGATGCAAGAACTGACCATCCATGAGATCAAAATGATCCCAGATTGCCCCTTTGCCCCTGAAGTTAGAAGCCTACAGGCCAGTTCACTTTTTACCCGTTTGAAGACAAAGTCTGGCAGACAAAGTAACAAGCAGGAATTATCAGCCTCTTAATAAGTCCTAAAGTGAGCCATTTACTCGAAGACAATTTAAAAAAAATTATTTGAGTAATTTTACAGTAAAAGTAATTTAGACAGTATTTGACAGTATTTGACAAGCATGAGGCTACATTTAAATCACCCAGCCCGGAGCAAAGGCAAGCCAACCCGAGCAAACCCGGGACTCCGAAGAGAGCCTCAGCCGACATGATTAATTATTGGCTCCCTGCAAATGATTCATGAAGCTCCATTAAAGGAGTCCGTTGCCTGTTGAGAAATGGAGTCAAAGCAGAACACAAATGGCCCTTGTGGCGGCGGCCTCGGTCTCTCTCTCTGCCAGTGTCATTGAGGAAGGAAGTATTCAGAATGGAGTCCAGTCGGGGTAGAAGGGAGGTACAGATAGAGGGAACAGGCAAGACACTACCGTCATTCATATTTTAGAGGTGTCTGTCACTTCCTGTCAACTGGGTGGGGACACAAGCACGCAGGGGGCGCACACACACACACACACACACACACACACACACACACACACACATACACATACTTATACACACACACACATACACATACTTATACACACACTACCGATCATCGCATCCTATGTGGACGTCATTGTGTTTCCTATGTGTATCATCATCATTCAGCTTTATTCATCAAGGTGAGTAACTGAAAGCAAACTCTCATGTCATCTGTACTGAATGATCTGATTGCTTCTTGATCCCGTCATGGTAATTTCATTAGGCCTATTGTTATGTCCTGCTCTGTTTGTGAATACAATACAAACTGACAGCCAGATGGAGTTGGTTCATTATGTAGTAAGCAACATATTTCTGTTTCAAGACATGCTGCTTAGAATTGAATACTTTATTGCTACTTACAGTATGTTTTTGTTTGTTTGTTTGTTTTTTTTTTACAAATCGCTAGGATCCGTTTCTCAATACTTAGGTCACTTTTTCAAAAGTCGTCCCACAGTGAGCACGACAGCAGTCTACGTGGGCGAAAGTGTGGATCATTTTTCATTGCTTTGGCACAAAATGCTTTCAAATTGCTACATCTTTCAAATTTCATGAATTCTTTTTTCACTCAGACGCAACCACCACCAAAACTCTATGAACCTACAGGCCAATTTGCAGATGTTTACATGCTCTTTTCAGAACTGTTCAACTTAAGTTCAAAACCTAACATAACACAACATTGAATAAGACAGCAATTTGCTACATTTCTACAGTAATAAAGCGTTGAAATACATTACAAATCTAAAAAATGAAATACTATCAAAACAATTAGACAGCTGATTCCCATTGTAGCTGAAACACCTACCCAGGTGTTAGTCTTTCAGTTGCATTACCGTCTATACAAACGGGGACATCTTAGGAATAATGCTGTACTGTGATGTGAACATGGACCCAGCCAGAGATAGAGAAGTGGCTGACAGAGGATAGAAGAGTGGCTGGGAGGAGGGAGAGGAGTACGTACGCGTGGCATCCCCAGCCGCGCCCTCAGAGCATGCGCAGACCAGCTGGCCGGTGTGTTTACGGACATATTCAATCAATCCCTATACCAGTCTGCTGTTCCCACATGCTTCAAGAGGGCCACCATTGTTCCTGTTCCCAAGAAAGCTAAGGTAACTGAGCTAAACGACTACCGCCCCGTAGCACTCACTTCCGTCATCATGAAGTGCTTTGAGAGACTAGTCAAGGACCATATCACCTCCACCCTACCTGACACCCTAGACCCACTCCAATTTGCTTACCGGCCAAATAGGTCCACAGACGATGCAATCTCAACCACACTGCACACTGCCCTAACCCACCTGGACAAGAGGAATACCTATGTGAGAATGCTGTTCATCGACTACAGCTCGGCATTCAACACCATAGTACCCTCCAAGCTCGTCATCAAGCTCGAGACCCTGGGTCTCGACCCCGCCCTGTGCAACTGGGTACTGGACTTCCTGACGGGCCGCCCCCAGGTGGTGAGGGTAGGCAACAACATCTCCTCCCGCTGATCCTCAACACGGGGCCCCACAAGGGTGCGTTCTGAGCCCTCTCCTGTACTCCCTGTTCACCCACGACTGCGTGGCCACGCACGCCTCCAACTCAATCATCAAGTTTGCGGACGACACAACAGTGGTAGGCTTGATTACCAACAACGACGAGACGGCCTACAGGGAGGAGGTGAGGGCCCTCGGAGTGTGGTGTCAGGAAAATAACCTCACACTCAACGTCAACAAAACTAAGGAGATGATTGTGGACTTCAGGAAACAGCAGAGGAACACCCCCTATCCACATCGATGGAACAGTAGTGGAGAGGGTAGCAAGTTTTAAGTTCCTCGGCATACACATCACAGACAAACTGAATTGGTCCACTCACACTGACAGCGTCGTGAAGAAGGCGCAGCAGCGCCTCTTCAACCTCAGGAGGCTGAAGAAATTCGGCTTGTCACCAAAAGCACTCACAAACTTCTACAGATGCACAATCGAGAGCATCCTGGCGGGCTGTATCACCGCCTGGTACGGCAACTGCTCCGCCCTCAACCGTAAGGCTCTCCAGAGGGTAGTGAGGTCTGCACAACGCATCACCGGGGCAAACTACCTGCCCTCCAGGACACCTACACCACCCGATGTTACAGGAAGGCCATAAAGATCATCAAGGACATCAACCACCCGAACCACTGCTTGTTCACCCCGCTATCATCCAGAAGGCGAGGTCAGTACAGGTGCATCAAAGCTGGGACTGAGAGACTGAAAAACAGCTTCTATCTCAAGGCTATCAGACTGTTAAACAGCCACCATTGAGTGGCTGCTGCCAACACACTGTCATTGACACTGACCCAACTCCAGCCACTTTAATAATGGGAATTGATGGGAAATGATGTAAATATATCACTAGCCACTTTAAACAATGCTACCTTATATAATGTTACTTACCCTACATTATTCATCTCATATGCATACGTATATACTGTACTCTACATCATCGACTGCATCCTTATGTAATACATGTATCACTAGCCACTTTAACTATGCCACTTTGTTTACTTTGTCTACATACTCATCTCATATGTATATACTGTACTCGATACCATCTACTGTATGCTGCTCTGTACCATCACTCACTCATATATCCTTATGTACATATTCTTTATCCCCTTACACTGTGTATAAGACAGTAGTTTTAGAATTGTTAGTTAGATTACTTGTTGGTTATCACTGCATTGTCGGAACTAGAAGCACAAGCATTTCGCTACACTCGCATTAACATCTGCTAACCATGTGTATGTGACAAATACAATTTGATTTGATTTGATTTGATTTGGTGGAAGAAGACTGAGAGGAAGATCAAGAGCTGTAGTCTCAGGTGAGATTAGGGCCACTATAATTGATGGTGTAATAAATCATGAGCTATCGATGAGAGAGGCTGGTCTGAGAGTGCAGCCAAATCTACAACAGTGGCATCTATTGTGAGACATTTTTGGCAAAACAACCAGGTAGGATGTGCATTCTGCAAGGGGCATCTGACTGAACCGCACATCACAGAAGAAAATGGAGCAAAGCCTCCGAAACCCACTTGTGTGTAATCGTTTTTGTATTTCTGCTTAGGACCCCAACGCTTACCTCCCACAGGCGGGAGAGGTACGATTTTCACTGCTGTGCAGGAAACTGCAATCGTTAAATGATCAACAGAAACAATGGCCTAAAACTCACAGAGATTCGGGACTGAGTGGTTTGCAGCCCATCCCAGGATGGTGTCACTTTTCCTCTCACTATACTCTCCATTCCTCAACCCCATAGAGGAATTGTTTTCCTCATAGAGGTGGAAGGTTTATGACCACCATCCACATGATCAAAATGTCCCTCCTGGACGTAATGAATGCTGGATGCCTGGACATATCTGCAGGAGATTGCCAGGGATGGACCAGGCGAGAATATTCTTTCCTAGGTGTATTGCCCAAGATGACATAAGATGTGATGTGGATGAGAACCTGTGGCCAGATGCAGAAGACAGGGTTGACTAGCGTTGCTACTGTATCTGCATCGGTAGATGGTGTATATACAAATGATTGTATTTTGGAATCACTCAATGCCAAAAAAAAGGACATAAAACATATTGAAGCATATTGAATCATGTCTGATTCATTCCCGTAACATATACTGCAGTGAATTCTAAACAAGTAGAGAGGTGTCATTCTTGTTTTGTGAAGACATTTTACAAAAGAAAACATTGTGTAGTGCGACCGCTTTTTTAGGTCATTGTTTTAAGATTGACAACGTCTGCTTGTTGGATGAATACCTTTGCTAGTGTTATGGAAGAAAGAGTTGATTTGAGACATGTATGAAGTGTTTTGGTAGTTTTAGTGCATTTCGGGTTTGTGAAATGAACTGCCGTGCCAAGCTGAAAGTTGGTTAGGAGAACTGTGTGAAGAGTTTTGAAAAAGTGACTTAAGTATCGAGAAATGTGTCCTAGCGATTGTAGAAAACTGTAAATGTATCGTAGAGCACTGGGGAGATATCTCAGATGACAGCAGGAGCAGTTCTACCCTGTCATTACAGACAACGGCACACACACGCTCACAAAGTCGCACACACACACACACACACACACACACACACACACACACACACACACACACACACCTAACAGAATGACTCAGTGTGTGACTGCAGTAGTACCCTGCCATTGTCTGTGGGGAACACGTTGCAGTGTAAATGATGAAAGGAACACTGTGAACTCCGGAGGGGGTACCGAACCAAAGAACCTAACATCAGTCAAGAACCTAATGCACACACACACACACACACAGAGAATTTACAATAACATCAATCACACACACACACACATAACCTGTATAGTCAGCCCCGGCGAGGTTCACTTAGCAAGAGAATGGCGAGCGTCAACTTGACAAATACACAGTGAAGGTTTGTGAGGGAAGCTACAGTATTTTAAGAGAGCGAGTAGCATCTTAATCTGAAAGTACAGATGTAGGATCTTATTTTGACCTGTATTGTCGCAGCAATATAATTCTGCAGCAACAGGACTTGACCGTTTAGTCCATAAATGTTGCTTGATCGGTGGTTAGGCTATTAGCTGGTCAAAACGAGGGCGACATGAATCGTGGAACACTGTTAAGAGTTTTTTCAATCGCTAACGTGCATTGGTCAAAATTGAAGTCACATTGTCAAAACTCTCCACAGTCAGCGAAACAGAAGTGTATGTGGACCAAACTGTGAATCGTTATTTCATTGATTTCACACAAAATGCATACAATATATTTGCAGCACGTTTCCAAAACTGTTAAAAACACATTCAAAACAGAATGATGGCAAATGTCGTGCATTTCTACAGTAACCGTATTGAAACAAATAAAAAATATCAGCAGAATATTTAATCATTCCAAACACAGTTTCAACTGAAAGCCTACCCAAGTGTCCTGTTTCCAGTCTCGTTGCCAAACAGACAAAAGAGGACGGCTTCGGAATGATTTCGTTTGGAAACATGGATCAAGGAAGGCAGGTTGGTGGGGAAAGAAGAGTGGCAGGGAGAGGGAGACAGGTTGGTGGGGAATGAAGAGTGGCAGGGAGAGGGAGACAGGTTGGTGGGGAAAGAAGAGTGGCAGGGAGAGGGAGACAGGTTGGTGGGGAAAGAAGAGTGGCAGGGAGAGGGAGACAGGTTGGTGGGGAAAGAAGTGGCATTGTTGACATGGTCATTGTCCTTAGCGGATTCCGATTTCCATTGTTGACATGGTCATTGTCCTTAGCGGATTCCGACTTCCATTGTTGACATGGTCATTGTCCTTAGCGGATTCCGATTTCCATTGTTGACATGGTCATTGTCCTTAGCGGATTCCGACTTCCATTGTTGACATGGTCATTGTCCTTAGCGGATTCCGACTTCCATTGTTGACATGGTCATTGTCCTTAGCGGATTCCGACTTCCATTGTTGACATGGTCATTGTCCTTAGCGGATTCCGACTTCCATTGTTGACATGGTCATTGGCAACAACGCAATAAAACTGCGGGAAGTTCGGGACAGAGTGCTGGCAGACAATATCACTTTTGGGAATGTGACTACGGTCAGCACAACGACAATTGCCAGAGTCCTAGAGAAACCTCAAATAAGGAGGAAGCAGTTGTGCACTGCACCCTTTGAGAGAAACGGTGAACGTGTGAAAGAACTCCGGTATCAATATGTCCAGGTAAGATGTCTGTTCAATAACCAAACAGGCTACATACACAGCTATGGATAATGTAAAGTACTGCAAAACCAGGCAAACTGAACACACATTCATCTTTGTGGATGAAGCTGAATTCAACCTGGCAAAAACACGCCGCAGGGGAAGAAATGTGATTGGACAGAGAGCAACCGTGGATGTCCCAGGCCAGAGAGGAGCTAACATCACAATGTCTGCAGCACTTTCCAATGATGGTTTGCTGCTACACAAACCACTCATTGGCCCATAAAATACAGAGGCTAATTTATTTTCCGGATGACCTGCATAATCGACTTGTGCCAGCGGAGATGAGAGGGGCAATAAACTCCCCTACCGTCGTTGTTGTGTGGGATAATGTGGCATTTCACCACTCTGCTGCAGTCACAGACTGGTTTACTACACATCCCAGGATGTCAGTACTATTCCTGCCTCCATACTCTCCCTTCCTAAACGCAATAGAGGAGTTTTTCTCTGCGTGGAGGTGGAAGGTTTATGACCTTACTGGATGCCATAAATGCGGGATGTGGAGACGCTTCTCCTGAAGACTTCCAGGGTTGAATTAGACATTCCAGAAGATACTTTCCAAGATGCATCCCCAGAGAAGACATAAGATGTGATGTTGATGAGAGCCTGTGGCACAAATGCACCAGAGGGAGAACTAGAATCCGCACAGTACTGTACAATATGAGTGTTATACTATACATGTTGATGAGAACTAGAACCCTCAAGGTACTGTACAGTATGAGTGTTATACTATACATGTTGATGAGAACTAGAACCCTCACAGTACTGTACAGTATGAGTGTTATACTATACATGTTGATGAGAACTAGAACCATCACAGTACTGTACAGTATGAGTGTTATACTAGACATGTTGATGAGAACTAGAACCCTCACAGTACTGTACAGTATGAGTGTTATACTAGACATGTTGATGAGAACTAGAACCCTCACAGTACTGTACAGTATGAGTGTTATACTATACATGTTGATGAGAACTAGAACCCTCACAGTACTGTACAGTATGAGTGTTATACTAGACATGTTGATGAGAACTAGAACCCTCACAGAACTGTACAATATGAGTGTTATATTATACATGTTGATGAGAACTAGAACCCTCAAGGTACTGTACAGTATGAGTGTTATACTATACATGTTGATGAGAACTAGAACCCTCACAGTACTGTACAGTATGAGTGTTATACTAGACATGTTGATGAGAACTAGAACCCTCAAGGTACTGTACAGTATGAGTGTTATACTATACATGTTGATGAGAACTAGAACCCTCACAGTACTGTACAGTATGAGTGTTATACTATACATGTTAATGAGAACTAGAACCCTCACAGTACTGTACAGTATAAGTGTTATACTAGACATGTTGATGAGAACTAGAACCCTCAAGGTACTGTACAGTATGAGTGTTATACTAGACATGTTGATGAGAACTAGAACCCTCAAGGTACTGTACAGTATGAGTGTTATACTAGACATGTTGATGAGAACTAGAACCCTCACAGTACTGTACAGTATGAGTGTTATACTATACATGTTGATGAGAACTAGAACCCTCAAGGTACTGTACAGTATAAGTGTTGTAGAAAAGGCCTATGGAGTTGGTGGAATACTCCTTTAATTCATTGCCATTTACTCAGCTGGGCCAGGGGCGCTTTAATTAGGTCAGGTGGAAATGTCCGACAGATCTCAACTCCATAAAAGGAGGAAATTGCCATCGCCTGATCTCGCTGCTTTCTCTTCCTTAACTCCATCTCATTCAGAAGTTCTGTGCGTCCATGAATCCACGTAAGTCCACCGACTCTGTTACCTTTCATGTTACCTTTCTGAATTATCTGTGGCGATCGGGAGAGTGGGCCATTCAGTTATTGTTTATAGTTATCACCGCGGAGCGCGGCTTGGAGCGCAGCTTCAAACATATTGTGTAATGTGAATTGTCAAAGATCACGGCCCTACGGATGCTCATAGGCCAATTATACAATCGATATGGTTCATGTGTATTGAAATTATTTATATGTACACATGAAGACAATTGGAAGCGTGAAAGGAGAAACGTCATTGTTTGCTAACTGATTGACTTTGATCATGGGGATTATAGATTGTATAACCATTCACTGTTTGTATTCTCATGATTTATGATAAATAGTTACGAGCCTAAATGACTCACGGATGATTACTATTGACTTCTTCATGACCTGGACTGTTGAATTCCCTCAATTATGTTAATAATGAATGATATGATTTGATCTTTGATTATGAATTTGATTGTATACATGTTATTTGTTTCCTTTGTGATGCAGCACAGACTACCCAGTAAATATACCACTTTATGGTTAAAGGAATTCCTGCCTCAGTCTCATACATTCCTCTGTCACCTGACACGTGACCACCTGTTCACCTTCACTGTCAGTCATCCTACCTGTCCAGCTACCCACACAGATTCCACTAATCTTTCAAGTGTTATACTAGACATGTTGATGAGAACTAGAACCCTCAAGGTACTGTACAGTATAAGTGTTATACTAGACATGTTGATGAGAACTAGAACCCTCAAGGTACTGTACAGTATGAGTGTTATACTAGACATGTTGATGAGAACTAGAACCCTCAAGGTACTGTACAGTATGAGTGTTATACTAGACATGTTGATGAGAACTAGAACCCTCAAGGTACTGTACAGTATGAGTGTTATACTATACATGTTGATGGGAACTAGAACCCTCAAGGTACTGTACAGTATGAGTGTTATACTATACATGTTGATGAGAACTAGAACCCTCAAGGTACTGTACAGTATGAGTGTTATACTATACATGTTGATGAGAACTAGAACCCTCAAGGTACTGTACAGTATGAGTGTTATACTAGACATGTTGATGAGAACTAGAACCCTCAAGGTACTGTACAGTATAAGTGTTATACTAGACATGTTGATGAAAACTAGAACCCTCAAGGTACTGTACAGTATAAGTGTTATACTAGACATGTTGATGAGAACTAGAACCCTCACAGTACTGTACAGTATAAGTGTTATACTAGACATGTTGTTGATGTTTTTATTGATGTAATTATTATTGCAGCCCTGGAACCTTTTGTTTTTCGTAAGTAAATTACTATATGCAAAAATATAGAAAAATAAAGGCTTTTGAAGCAAATTGCTGCATTTCTGATTCATTCTTGTTACATATACTTGAGTACAGTCAATAAAGTGAAAAGGTGCTATTCTTATTCTATCATGAAATACCGATTCATCACACAAATCATTCAAGCTTCAAAGAGAAAAGTTCATCACTTACGTAATGCTCCCTGTTAAGTGTTTTCTTTAGGTCGGTGTGTTTTGAGTGACAATGTACGCTTTCTGAGTGAGAGTGTTATGGTCGAATGAGCTTATTTTGAGACATGAAGTGTTTTGGTGGTTTGAGTGAGTTTTTGGAGGTGAGATGAACTGTTTGGCCAAGATGCGTGTTGGTAATGAAGACTGGGTGACGGGTTTCGAAAAAGTGGCTTCAGTATTGACGACGCTCGTTAGCGATTGAAGAAAACTGCAATATAACCGTGTTTTAGTGACTCGCGCAGAACCATTCTCAGGAACAAACAAGTCATCAAATTCAGATCCGACATCTGTGTGTTCCGTGCAGGGTCAGTCAGTGACTACTTGTCCACTCTATAAGGGGCCCCTCAAAGAAAAGAAGAAGACAGACAGTGATGAAGTAACGCCTCTTCCTGTCACTGATTGTCACGCCTTGGTCAAAGTATTTTGTGTTTTCGTTATATATTTGGTCAGGCCAGGGTGTGACATGGGTTTATTTGTTGTGTTTCGTATTGGGGTTTTATAGGATTTGGGATTGCGGCTGAGTAGGGGTGTAGCATAGGTTTGGCTGCCTGAGGCGGTTCTCAATCAGAGTCTGGTGATTCGCGTTGTCTCTGATTGGGAACCGTATTTAGGTAGCCGGGGTTTCACTGTGTATTTTGTGGGTGATTGTTCCTGTCTCTGTGTAGTGTTCACCAGATAGGCTGTATTAGGTTTCACGTTCCGTTTGTTGTTTTTGTATTTATAATAGTTATTTCATGTATCGCTATTTTCTACATTAAAGAACATGAGTAACCACCACACTGCATTTCGGTCCTCTCCTTCGACAGACGAATGTCGTTACACTGATCATCGTCATCTATATGAGTTTTGAAACAATATGAAGGTAAATGGTGCCGTTTGCTGGAGACGTCTAACTGCCACCTTCTACATTTCTGAGGGAATGTGTGTGTGTGTGTGTGTGTGTGTGTGTGTGTGTGTGTGTGTGTGTGTGTGTGTGTGTGTGTGTGTGTGTGTGTGTGTGTGTGTGTGTGTATGTGTGCCTGCGTGTATGCGGGCGGGTGTGTGTGGTGTATGTGTGTGCATATATGCCTGCTGGTGGGTGGGTGAATGTGTGCATGCATTTGTGTGTGTACCAGTGGAGACTCCTCAGAGGAGGACGGGGAGGACCATCCTCCTCAGTGAATTTCATAAAAATAAAAATGGTAAAACATTGAAAAAGTGATCCTTTTTAGATAAAACTATTCTAAATATATTCACGTCACCAAATAATTGATTAAAACACAATGTTTTGCAATGAAGGTCGACAGTAGCCTCAACAACACTCTGTAGGGTAGCACCCTGGTGTAGCCAGAGGACTATACTTCTATACTGTGGCTATACATATTTTTATATATCACTCCACGCAATGGTAATGAATAAAAGAACGCATAATGAAGGGCGAACAAATAAGTCCAGCCCCAGCCAAATCACCTCCTTGTGCTCCCTTGATGAGGCAGCAAGAATCTTTGTTTAACCCTGAGATATAGACGAGGTGATTACAACAAATCCTGATCTCTGTCCCTGAAGGCTTCCTTTCGCCCCCTGAAGAAACATATTCATGCAACGAAAGAGGAGGGAAAAAATTGGAAGGGTGATTCAAAAGGTGAAGAAATTCAATAGATACAGAAAAAAAGGAAAAGCCTGACAACAAAGCTGCGCATCTGCAGTTTTATTGAACCTTTATTCAACTAGGCAAGTCAGTTAAAGAACAAATTCTTGTTTTCAATGACGGCCTAGGAACAGCCTCGTTCAGGGGCAGAATGACAGATTTGAACCTTTGTTGTACAATTAAAGGTCAAATGCATTGCATTTCAAAACGCAATCTAATGAAATCAGGGTGTGTCAAATTCGGCTAAATACAGTATAAGCCCCACTAATAATTACATTATTTTATTGAAATAGTTTAACCTGCTTTTTTTTGCAATCATCACTGATCTGGCTTTGAAGTCTGTCTATGAAAATGCCCTTTTTGTTACAAATTTAATCAGAACTGTGCATAATACACATTCACTAAAAATGACCAACTTGAAGCATTTTGAAGAACAATCTGGCCTTCAATGGCCATGTACTCTTATAATCTACACCCGGCACAGCCAGAAGAGGACTGGCCAACCCTGGTTCCTCTCTAGGTTTCTTTCTAGGTTCCTGCCTTTCTCTGGAGTTTTTCCTAGCTGTATAGCAGACGTAAAAAGGGCTTTGTAAATACATTTTGTTGATTGATTCTTATAGCAGGTATTATAGAAAATTAACACAGGTCTCATAAATAATCTCACACGGCCACGTGCTAGTGAGTAACCAGCTAATCTTTACATTTCAAGTTTAGCCATGGATCTATTTGCTAGCTTTAAGAGTTTCATTGTTATGAACACACCCTCCTGTACATCTCCAACTGCTAACAGCATGCTAGCCTGTCCACTTTCCTCAGAAGTTGAAATCAAGTGGCCTACCTTACTTCTCAGAATGAGACTGAGTTGCCAATTCCTTATATAATTGTGTTTTATGCTTATTGCACATTTATAAAACACAGACTGAACAGCTACTCTCAAAGCGTTTGGCTAAAATGCTGCTAGCGGTAGGTACGTGCTACAGGAATAGCCGCGCGCGATAACACTGAGCATTTCTTTTTTTCATTGATACTCCTGTTTTAGCAGCGTCTGCTCTGCACACAATTTGATTTAGTTGAGACATAAAAAAAGGGTATCGTTAGACAGATGAACTTCTCTATTACAGTAAAATAACGTCTCAATGTGTTTCGGGTGTCCATACGACCGTTTCTGTTGGATCAAACCTCAAATGCAAATAGTGATTTGAAACCGCTTGTCAGAGAGGAAGAGGTTATCTCTCAACTTTGTTGGTGTGAGTGGCGGGAGGGTTGGTGTGTGTGTGTAAACGGAGAGGAAGAGGCAAAGAGAAAGGTTTCACCCGCCATAATCTTTCCAAAATAAGCCCAATGGGTGTCTAAGGGCTTCTTTTGGACCTTAGCTTGTCGCCTGACTTCCCGCCTTTGAGACGATGACTCCCATTGTTAGGGCGGGTCATGAGTATCTCGTCATTACATTCAGATCTACGGTGTAAATGGGGAGGTGCACACAGCATAGAAGGAGCGAAGGAGACAAGGACAAAAAGAAAGCATGAGAACAAGCGGATATGATTATTGCGATATAGGCATTTGGAATACCACGCAAAAACATTTGAATTAATCTAATGAATTCGATACATCGCCCAGCCCCAATTTCCACTAAAAAACTATCTGAGTAAAGAGAGTGAGAGAGAGAGCGAGAGAGAGAGAGAGAGAGAGAGAGAGAGAGAGAGAGAGAGAGAGAAATAGAGGGAGAAAGTGATAGGAAGAGAGAGAGAGAGAGAGAGTGAGAGACAGAGAGAGAGAGAGAGGGAGATAGATAAAGAGAGAGAGAGAGAGATTGAGAGAGAGGAAGAATCCTCTACCTTGTTTATATTTGACAGTGGAGAAGAGAAATTATATCCCAGCTGTGCAATGATTATCCTGTTTAATCAGCTTCTTGATATGCCAAACCTGTCAGGCGGATAGATTATTTTGGCAAAGGAGAAATACTCACAAACAGGGTTGTAAAGAAATGTGGGCACAACATTTGAGAGAAATAAGCTTCTTGTGAGTATGGAAGATTACTGGGATTTTTTTATTTTATGAAACATGGGACCAACACTTTACATGTTTGTTTTTTATTTTTGTTCAGTGTATATATATTCTAATCTGTGGTATCATTGCAAAACACACATGGAAGCACATGCACCCACCCACACACACACTTTTGAGCTTTCAGTCCTATATATTTACATGTTATAAAATCAAGATGTGGGAAGCGTGAAAAGCACCTGTTTCATCTACTTTGGCTGACTGGGAAAAAAAAGAAAAGAAACCAAAGTTTGAAGGCAAGTAAGAAACTCTGACCCCAAAAAAACAATGTTTGTGGAAGTATATTACCTAGCGTGTGTGTTCTGCCGGCTGTCAACGACAGCACATTTTTACCATCCGCCAGACGGCGGCGTCATTTAGACTGTCAACATAATGCGTCAAACGGTGCCGTTTTACACTGACGAGACAAGACGTGGAAATCGGATTTAACAAACAGTCCCGCAGGAACAAACATTCTCTAAAGCTGAGGGACATTTAATTTCACACCCCTTAAACAATGCAGCCTTTTCCAGCGGCCTCAGAGGCTTCCAGGCTTACTCAGTGTCACTTCAGACTTAGTCTGCGACTCACTCAACTGGGACCCTATTCCCTTATATCCTTATATAGTGCATTACCTTTGGCCAGGGACCACAGGGCTGTAAGGTCTGCGCCCCGATCGGCACTGGTCAAAAGTAGTGCACTATATAAGGAATAGGGTGCCATTTGGAATACATGTGGAATTTTTCTGCTGCTTGTGTCCTGAACTGCGGAGAAACAACTTCTGTAATTTCACTGGGATGAACTAATATTTGGAAAGGGTCAGTGACACAGCCTGCGCAACAGTATGACAAATAGCTGAGGTTATAAACTGCTAAATCTCTCAACCCAGATATTTGCCAACGGAGGAGTCTAAGGAAGCGTCCCAAAATCCCTATATAGTGCACAAACACACACACACACACACACACACACACACACACACACACACACACACACACACACACACACACACACACACACACACACACACACAAACAGAAGGACATATGAGCAGACTTGGAGCCACAACAGGAGTAGAGGTCAACGGATTAATCGGCATGACATCATTCGAGGCAATTGGAGGTGTACCTGTGGATCTATTTCAAGGCCCACCTTCAAACTCAGTGCCCCTTTGCGTGACATCATGGGAAAATCAAAAGAAATGAGCCAAGACCTCCAGAAGTTGTTGTAGACCTCCACAAGTCTGCTTCATCCTTGGGAGCAATTTCCAAACGCCTGAAGGTTCCACGTTCATCTGTACAAACAATAGTACGCAGGTGTAAACACCATGGGACCACGCAGCCGTCATACCACTCAGGAAATCAATCCCAGAACAACTACAAAGGACATGATAAAGATGCTGGAGGAAACAGGTACAGAAGTATCTATATCCACAGTAAAACAAGTCCTATATCAACATAATCTGAAAGGCTTAGCAAGGAGGAAGCCACTGCTCCAAAACTGCCATAAAAAAGCCAGAGTATGGTTTGCACATGGGGACAAAGATCGTACTTTTTGGAGAAATGTCCTCTGGTCTGATGAAACAAAAAAAGAGCTGTTTGGCCATAATGACCACTGTTGTGTTTGGAGGAAAAAACGGGGAGGCTTGCAAGCCGAAGAACACCATCCCAACCGTGAAGCATGGGGTTGGCAGTATCATGATGTGGGGGTGCTTTGCTGCAGGAAGGACTGGTGCACTTCGCAAAATAGATGGCATCATGAGGGATGAAAATTACGTGGATATATTGAAGCAACATCTCAAGGCATCAGTCAGGAAATTAAAGCTTGGTTGCAAGCACAATGCACAATGACCCCAAGCATACTTCCAAAGTTGTGGCAAAATGGCTTAAAGGACAACAAAGTCAAGGTATTGGAGTGGCCATCACAAAGCCCTGACCTCAATCCCATAGAACATTTGTGGGCAGAACTGAAAAAGCGTGTGCGAGCAAGGAGGCCTACAAACCTGACTCAGTTACACCAGCTCTGCCAGGAGGAATTGGCCGAAATTCACCCACCTTTTGTGGGAAGCGTGTGGAAGGCTACCTGAAACATTTGACCCAAGTTAAACAATTTAAAGGCAATGCTACCAAACACTAATTGAGTGTAGGTAAACGTCTGACCCACTGGGAATGTGATGAAAGAAATAAAAGCTGAAATAAATAATTCTCTCACCTATTATTTTGACATTTCACATTCTTAAAATAAAGTGGTGATCCTAACTGACCTAAGAACAGGGAATTTTACTAGGATTATATGTCAGGAATTGTGAAAAACTGAGTTTAAATGTAGTTGGTTAAGGTGTATGTAAACTTCCGACTTCAACTGTACCTAACCAAAAACATCAATGCCTTTCTTAAAATCAATACACAAAAGTATATTTTTAAACCTGCAAATTTAGTTAAAAGAAATTCATGTTACCAGGCAATATTAACTAGAGAAATTGTGTCACTTCTCTTGCGTTCATTGCACACAGAGTCAGGGTATATGTAACAGTTTGGGCCGCCTGGCTCATTGCGAACTAATTTGCCAGAATTTTACATAATTATGACATAACATTGCAGGTTGTGCAATGTAACAACAATATTTAGACTTAGGGTTGCCACCCATTCAATAAAATACGGAACGGTTCCGTATTTCACTGAAAGAATAAATGTTTTGTTTTCGAAATGATAGTTTCCAGATTTTACCATATCAATGACCAAAGGCTCGTATTTCTGTGTTTATTATATTATAATTAAGTCTATGATTTGATATTTGATAGAGCAGTCTGGTAGGCAGCAGCAGGCTCGTAAGCATTTATTCAAACTGTACTGCATTTGCCAGCAGCTCTTAGCAATGCTTGAATCACAGCACTGTTTATGACTTCAAGCCTATCAACTCCTGAGATTAGGCTGGCAATACTAAAGTGCCTATTAGAACATCCAATAGTCAAAGGTATATGAAATAGAAATGGTATAGAGAGAAATAGTCAACGCGTCATAATTCCTATAATAGCTACAAGCTAAAACTTCATAACTGGGAATATTGAAGAACTGGGAATATTGAACCACCAGCTTTCATACGTTCTCATGTTCTGAGCAAGGAACTTAAACGTTAGCTTTTTTACATGGCACATATTGCACTTTCTTTGTTCTTCAACACTGTGTTTCTGCATTATTTAAACCAAATTGAGCATGTTTCATTATTTATTTGAGACTAAATAGATTGTATTTATGTATTATATTAAGTTAAAATAAAGTGTTTATTGTTCATTCATTATTGTTGTAATTGTCATTATTACAAATATATATACAGTGGGGCAAAAAAGTATTTAGTCAGCCACCAATTGTGCAAGTTCTCCCACTTAAAAAGATGAGAGAGGCCTGTAATTTTCATCATAGGTACACTTAAACTATGACAGACAAAATGAGAAAAAAAAATCCAGAAAATCACATTGTAGGATTTTTAATGAATTTATTTGCAAATTATGGTGGAAAATAAGTATTTGGTCACCTACAAACAAGCAAGATTTCTGTCTCTCACAGACCTGTAACTTCTTCTTTAAGAGGCTCCTCTGTCCTCCACTCGTTACCTGTATTAATGGCACCTGTTTGAACTTGTTATCAGTATAAAAGACACCTGTCCACAACCTCAAACAGTCACACTCCAAACTCCACTATGGCCAAGACCAAAGAGCTGTCAAAGGACACCAGAAACAAAATTGTAGACCTGCACCAGGCTGGGAAGACTGAATCTGCAATAGGTAAGCAGCTTGGTTTGAAGACTGTGGGAGCAATTATTAGGAAATGGAAGACATACAAGACCACTGATAATCTCCCTCGATTTGGGGCTGCACGCAAGATCTCACACCGTGGGGTCAAAATGATCACAAGAACGGTGAGCAAAAATCCCAGAACCACACGGGGGGACCTAGTGAATGACCTGCAGAGAGCTGGGACCAAAGTAACAAAGCCTACCGTCAGTAACACACTACGCCGCCAGGGATTCAAATCCTGCAGTGCCAGAAGATTGGGAGAATGTCATATGGTCAGATGAGACCAAAATATAACTTTTTCGTAAAAACTCAACTCGTCGTGTTTGGAGGACAAAGAATGCTGAGTTGCATCCAAAGAACACCATACCTACTGTGAAGCTTGGGGGTGGAAACATCATGCTTAGGGGCTGTTTTTCTGCAAAGCGACCAGGACGACTGATCCGTGTAAAGGAAAGAATGAATGGGGCCATGTATCGTGAGATTTTGAGTGAAAACCTCCTCCCATCAGCAAGGACAAGGGCATTGAAGATGAAACGTGGCTGGGTCTTTCAGCATGACAATGATCCCAAACACACCGCCCAGGCAACGAAGGAGTGGCTTCGCAAGAAGCATTTCAAGGTCCTGGAGTGGCCTAGCCAGTCTCCAGATCTCAACCCCATAGAAAATCTTTGGAGGTAGTTGAAAGTCTGTGTTGCCCAGCAAGCCCCAAAACATCACTGCTCTAGAGGAGATCTGCATGGAGGAATGGGCCAAAACACCAGCAACAGTGTGGGAAAACCTTGTGAAGACTTACAGAAAACATTTGACCTCTGTCATTGCCAACAAAGGGTATATAACAAAGTATTGAGATAAACTTTTGTTATTGACCAAATACTTATTTTCCACCATAATTTGCAAATAAATTCATTAAAAATCCTACAATGTGATTTTCTGGATTTCTTCTTCAAATTTTGTCTGTCATAGTTGAAGTGTACCTATGATGCAAATTACAGGCCTCTCTCATCTTTTTAAGTGGGAGAACTTGCACAATTGGTGGCTGACTAAATACTTTTTTGCCCTACTATATATATAAATCGGACGATTAATCAATATCGGCATTTTTTTTGGTCCTCCAGTAATCTGTATTGTTAAACAGGAGGGCCCAATTATGTGCCCATAAAGATGCCCGAGACCGGCATCATCCCTGGCGGTAGCAAACACCAACCAGCTGCTGCCATCTTCTCACAGGAGACAAAGGTTTCTGCCAGCTGGCGCGTGATGTCACAACTACAAAGGGATGTGTGTGTGTGTGTGTGTGTGTGTGTGTGTGTGTGTGTGTGTGTGTGTGTGTGTGTGTGTGTGTGTGTGTGTGTGCCAGTGGAGAGAGAGACGCCCCTCCAATTCAGCGCCGGGGCTATTGAAGAGATCAACATTGCCAAAGCATCACATTGCTGAACTGAAGCCGTCTCGACTGAAGCCGTCTCCTTGCCTTGGCTATGTGACTAGAATACAACCCGGTAGGTAAATGAATCCTTACCACCCCAAGGAGATGGAGAGAGTGTATGGATGGAGGGAGGAACTAAAGAAAGGAACTTGGAGAGAGGGAGGTGCCTGTAGGCTGGTGAACCCAATTTAGTCTGCCTAGAGTCACCAGGCAGTGAAATGACAAATGAAGTATATCGGAGCCATTCGGTGTACTACGCATGGAGGTATCAGGGAATAATGCCGGTGGCAAGGCACACTTTAATGGCCAAGCAAAATAACAACAGCAAAGAGCAAAGAGAACACACATGCGTAATGTACCAAACACCCGCAGTCCCTTTCAGAACAAACACAAGAACAAACGAAGACAAAGTGAAGGAGGAGACAGAAGTAGCTGGAGTGAAATGATGTGGTGGAGTTTGAATATATGGGTTATAGCAGACCTAGGTTCAGATTCTATGCTAAACCATGTAACGGTGAGTTCCAGAAGTTTTGGGACAGTGACACATTTTGTTGTTGTTTTGGCTCTGTATTCCAGCACTTTGGATTTGAAATGATACAATGGCCATAAGGTTCACGTGCAGACTGTCAGCTTTAATTTGCATCCATATTGGGTGAACCGTTTAGAAATTGCAGCAGTTTTTGTACATAGTCCCCCAAATACTACACTTGTTTTTCTACAGTCTATCAACCTAGACAGCAGGCATGCCAGCTAAGATAGTTAGACAAGCTAGCTACTCTAACCTGAAATTGCGTCTTGGTAGCTAGTTATGAGGCTTGGAGATTGGGACTGTTGGATTACTAGAATTTATTGAGGACTTTACATGTATAAGGAATGTTTATGTTGGTGTCAATGAAGGGTGGATAGGAACTTGGTGTATGGAAAGCTACTGAGTGCAATGTTTCTAAGGAGGGAGGCAAAGGGCAATAGTTAGTCTCTGATAGGGCAGGCCAGCTGCGGAACTAGGGAGGAGCGAGGAATTGGACTCGAGGTCAAGTCAACAGACGAAGTGAGAAGAAACCTCTGGGAAGGGAGCCAGAGGGGGCCGACCACAACGACCCTCCTACTACAGTCCTATCTCATACAGATACACTTTCCACGCCCACAAACATTCTAGCAGGGCCATAACCACTGTACACCAGTGACAGGAACCAATTAAGTTCATGCCTAGCAACAGAGATGTATTGGCTGTCACGGTGTGTAAGGAGTTGTCACTGCCTACTAGGAGGTCATAAATAGCTGTGCTTGTGTAGTCTTTGCAGCTGTATGACACAGTGGGTGAATAAACGTGGTTTGAGCTTTATCTCGTCGTTTGTGTGTTTTTAATCTATTAGTTCAGAACCTAACCCTGCTGTAACCCTGATGCACCTCTGATGTAACCCTGCTGTAACCCTGCTGTAACCCTGCTGTAACCCTGATGTACCTCTGATGTAACCCTGATGTACCTCTGATGTAACCCTGCTGTAACCCTGATGTAACCCTGATGTAACCCTGCTGTAGCCCTGATGTACCTCTGATGTAACCCTGCTGTAACCCTGATGTAACCCTGATGTAGCCATGATGTACCTCTGATGTAACCATGATGTAACCCTGACTGTAACCCTGCTGTAACCCTGCTGTAACCCTGATGTATCTCTGATGTAACCCTGCTGTAGCCCTGATGTACCTCTGATGTAACCCTGATGTAACCCTGCTGTAACCCTGCTGTAACCCTGATGTACCTCTGATGTAACCCTGCTGTAACCCTGACGTAACCCTGACGTAACCCTGATGTAACCCTGCTGTAACCCTGACGTAACCCTGACTGTACCCTGATGTAACCCTGATGTTACCCTGATGTAACCCTGACTGTACCCTGATGGAACCCTGACGTAACCCTGACTGTACCCTGACATACCCTGATGTAACCCTGACTGTACCCTGACGTACCCTGATGTAACCCTGACTGTACCCTGATGTAACCCTGACTGTACCCTGATGTTACCCTGACTGTGCCCTGATGTAACCCTGATGTAACCCTGACTGTACCCTGATGTTACCCTGACTGTACCCTGATGTAACCCTGATGTACCCTGGTGTAACCCTGATGTACCCTGGTGTACCCCTGATGCAACACTGATGTAACCCTGATGTACCCTTGTGTAACCCTGATGTACCCTGATGTACCTCTGATGTAGCCGTGATGTACCCTGATGTAACTCTGGGTACACCGGGGTACATCAGGGTTACATCAGAGTTACATCAGGGTTACAGCAGGGTTACATCAGGGTTACATCAGGGTTATATCAGAGTTACATCAGGATTACAGCAGGGTCTTTTTATTGCAGATCAATAACATTAAATGCCATGCAGCCTCTCCTCTCCAGAGCACTGGACACTACACTCTGCTGTAAATCCTTATGGTGCTGCAAGGATGTTTAATTTTCCGCTTGCAGAACTCCCAAGTTTACACACACACACACACACACACACACACACACACACACACACACACACACACACACACACACACACACACACACACACACACACACACACATACACACACAGCGTTAGGACAGAGGGCAGCAGGAATCTTTCTGCTGCACGGACATTGGGAAGAGTGTGTGTGTGTGTAATGTAGAGAGGGGGTGTTGGGAGGCAGGGTATGCCCCCCTGAAACACTGCATGGCATTCAGCGTTAATAAAAGGGTCTGGGGGGAGGAGGATAACCCCCTTACTGTCACACACAGACACACTCTCTCAAACACACACACACGGCGCGCCACATGTTTCCTGTCAGATACAGATGATGTTTGACCCTGAGCAGTGTGCATAGCCATCCTTGTTGAATAATGCAACAGGACATTTAAGCTCCTGTGTAAAGGGCATTATATGGGTAAAGCTCAGGGGAGCGAGAGAGAGAGGGGGTAGAGAGAGAGAAAGAAACCTTAATTCACAGAGCAGCGGCTGGAGGGTGCCTGGCTGGCTACTACATTATAGGGGTTGGCTACTACATTATAGGGGGTTGGCTACTACATTATAGGGGGCTGGCTGGCTACATTACAGGTGGGCTTGCTGGCTACTACATTATAGGGGGCTGGCTACTACATTACAGGTGGGCTTGCTGGCTACTACATTATAGGGGGCTGGCTACTACATTAGAGGGAGGCTGGCTACTACATTACAGAGGGGCTGGCTACTACATTAGAGGGGGCTGGCTACTACATTACAGAGGGGCTGGCTACTACATTAGAGGGGGCTGGCTACTACATTACAGGGGGTTGCCTGGCTACTACATTATAGGGGGCTGGCTACTACATTACAGGGGGTTGGCTGGCTACTACATTATAGGGAGGCTGGCTACTACATTACAGGGGGCTGGCTACTACATTGCAGGGGGCTGGGCTACTACATTGGCTACTACATGATAGGGGGTTGGCTACTACATTATAGGGGCTGGCTGGCTACATTACAGGTGGGCTTGCTGGCTACTACATTATAGGGGGCTGGCTACTACATTACAGGTGGGCTTGCTGGCTACTACATTATAGGGGGCTGGCTACTACATTATAGGGGGCTGGCTACTACATTACAGAGGGGCTGGCTACTGCATTAGAGGGGGCTGGCTACTACATTACAGAGGGGCTGGCTACTACATTACAGGGGGTTGGCTGGCTACTACATTATAGGGGGCTGGTTACTACATTACAGGGGGTTGGCTGGCTACTACATTATAGGGGGTTGGCTGGCTACTACATTAGAGGGGGCTGGCTACTACATTACAGAGGGGCTGGCTACTACATTACAGGGGGTGGCTGGGGGCTGGCTACTACATTATAGGGGGGCTGGCTACTACATTACAGGGGGGTTGGCTGGTTACTACATTATAGGGGGGTTGGCTGGCTACATTATAGGGGGGCTGGCTACTACATTACAGGGGGTTGGCTGGCTACTACATTATAGGGGGGCTGGCTGGCTACTACATTACAGGGGGACTGGCTACTACATTACAGGGGTGCTGGCTGGCTACTACATTACAGGGGGCTGGCTGGCTACTACATTACAGGGGGTCTGGCTACTACATTATAGGGGGCTGGCTACTACATTACAGGGGGCTGGCTGGCTACTACATTACAGGGGGCTGGTTGGCTACTACATTATAGGGGGCTGGCTACTACATTACAGGGGGCTGGCTGGCTACTACATTACAGGGGGCTGGCTACTACATTACAGGGGGCTGGCTACTACATTATAGGGTGGCTGGCTGGCTACTACATTATAGGGGGCTGGCTGGCTACTACATTACAGGGGGCTGGCTACTACATTACAGGGGGTTGGCTACTACATTACAGGGGGTTGGCTACTACATTACAGGGGGCTGGCTACTACATTACAGGGGGTTGGCTACTACATTACAGGGGGTTGGCTACTACATTATAGGGGGCTGGCTACTACATTATAGGGGGTTGGCTACTACATTATAGGGGGCTGGCTGGCTACTACATTATAGGGGCTGGCTGGCTACTACATTACAGGTGGGCTTGCTGGCTACTACATTATAGGGGGCTGGCTACTACATTATAGGTGGGCTTGCTGGCTACTACATTATAGGGGCTGGCCACTCCATTATAGGGGGTTGGCTACTACATTATAGGGGGCTGGCTGGCTTCTACATTATAGGGGGCTGGCTGGCTACTACATTATAGAGGGGTTGCCTGGCTACTACATTATAGGGGAGCTGGCTACTACATTACAGGGGGTTGCCTGGCTACTACATTATAGGGGGCTGGCTACTACATTACAGGGGGTTGCCTGGCTACTACATTATAGGGGGCTGGCTACTACATTATAGAGGGGTTGCCTGGCTACTACATTATAGGGGGGCTGGCTACTACATTACAGGGGGGCTGGCTCCTACAGAAGCCTGAGGATGGGTGGCTCTTTCACTGACAGTGACAGAGCGACTGTTGAAATAACACTACAACCCCCTTCGCACACACACAAGGTCAGACAGACAAACACACACACTCACATACACACAGAGTCAGACACACACACACACACACACAGAGTCAGACACACACACACACACAGTCAGATAGGCGTACACATTCACAATCACGAAGTGAAGGTCAAGCGTCCCTTCAAATAACTACATGGTGGGATGAAGACAGAGAGAGGGTAATGGGTTCAGAGGCAGAGCAATGGCCTTGTTGGAGTTCACCAACCGAGTCAGACAGACTCACAACACACACGAACAGCGACGGATGGATGAGTGTTCTGGAGAAATAGAGATTAGAGGTCGACCGATTAATCGGAATGGCCGATTAATTAGGGCTGATTTCAAGATTTTATAATCGGAAATCTGTATTTTTGGACACCGATTTTGCAGATTTTTTTTTTTTTTTACACCTTTATTTAATCTATATTTAACTAGGCAAGTCAGTTAAGAACACATTCTTATTTTCAATGACGGCCTAGGAACGGTGGGTTAACTGCCTGGTTTGGGGCAGAATGACAGATTTTCACCTTGTCAGCTCGGGGGATTCAATCTTGCAAACTTACGGTTAACTAGTCCAATGCTCTAACCACCTTTCTCTCGTTGCACTCCATGAGGAGACTGCCTGTTACGCGAATGCAGTAAGCCAAGGTAAGTTGCTAACTAGCATTAAACTTATCTTATAAAAAACAATCAATCAATCATAATCACTAGTTAACTACACATGGTTGATGATATTACTAGTTTATCTAGCGTGTCCTACGTTGCATATAATTGATGCGGTGTGTATCGTTGCTCCAATGTGTACCTAACCATGAACATCAATGCCTTTCTTAAAACCAATACACAGAAGTATATATTTTTAAACCTGCATATTTAGCTAAAAGAAATCCAGGTTAGCAGGCAATATTAACCAGGTGAAATTGTGTCACTTCTCTTGCGTTCATTGCACGCAGAGTCAGTGTATATGCAACAGTTTGGGCCGCCTAATTTGCCAGAATTTTACGTAATTATGACATAACATTGAAGGTTGTGCACTGTAACAAGAATATTAAGACTAATGGATGCCACCCGTTAGATCAAATATGGAACGGTTCCGTATTTCACTGAAAGAATAAACGTCTTGTTTTCAAGATGATAGTTTCCGGATTCTACCATATTAATGACCTAAGGCTCATATTTCTGTGTGTTATTATGTTATAACTAAGTCTATGATTTGATAGAGCAGTCTGACTGAGCGATGGTAGGCACCAGCAGGCTCGTAAGCATTCATTCAAACAGCACTTTCGTTTTGTCAGCAGCTCTTCGTTGTGCGTCAAGCATTTCTATGTTTATGACTTCAAGCCTATCATCTACCGAGATTAGGCTGGTATAACCGATGTGAAATGGCTAGCTAGTTAGCGGGGTGCGCGCTAATAGCGTTTCAAACATCACTCGCTCTGAGACTTGGAGTAGTTGTTTCCCTTGCTCTGCATGGGTAACGCTGCTTCGAGGGTGGCTGTTGTCGTTGTGTTCCTGGTTCGAGCCCAGGGAGAAGCGAGGAGAGGAACGGAAGCTATACTGTTGCAATACTAAAGTGCCTATAAGAACATCCAATAGTCAAAGGTTAATGAAATACAAATGGTATAGCGAGAAATAGTCCTATAATTCCTATAACTACAACCTAAAACTTCTTACCTGGGAATATTGAAGACTCATGTTAAAAGGAACCACCAGCTTTCATATGTTCATGTTCTGAGCAAGGAACTGAAACGTTAGCTTTCTTACATGGCACATATTGCACTTCTACTTTCTTCTTCAACACTTTGTTTTTGCATTATTTAATTAAACCGAATTGAACATGTTTCATTATTTATTTGAGGCTAAATTGATTTTATTGATGTATTATATTAAGTTAAACTAAAAGTCTTCATTCAGTATTGTTGTAATTGTCATTATTACAAATAAATAAAAGAAATCGGCCGATTAATCGAAATCGGCTTTTTTTGGTCTTCCAATAAATCGGTATCGGTCTCATTGTTGATAAATCATAATCGGTCGACTTCTAATAGAGATGGAGGAAGGGAGAGAGAGGTCGTGGGGGGACAGAGATAGCGAGGGGGGAGACAAAAGAGAGAGAGAGAAAGAGAAAAGGTTCAGTCAGAGAGAGGGAGAGAGAAGGAGAGAGAGCCTATCACTTTGCAACAACTGCTGATGTAGAAATGGATTTTTAAAATACATTTGATTGATTGATTGTTTGCTTTGACAGATATAGTGAGAGAGCGAGCAAAAGAGCGAGAGAGAGAAAGAGAGGGGGAAAGAATGAACCCAGCCGTAGCCTAACTATGTCATGATCAATGTAAGTAGGGGGAGTACATACTGAGTCGTGGCTAGGGACTATTTCTGCCTGCCATGATTCAGCACATCATCAGGCCCCATCAGGCCCGGCCCTCAGCGGAACTCAACAGCAGCAGCAGGAACGTCACAACCACTCCACCTTAGTGACAGATATGTGCTTCTGAGGCACTCCCAAAACTTCAAATCCTTATAGTCCCAGCTCGATGTTTGGCTTCGACAGAATGATGTGTTTGATGTTGCTCCATTCCTTTCTCTGTGTCTGTCTGTCTGTCTCTCCGTCACTCTCTCTCTCTCTCTCTTTCTCTCCCTGCCTACTTCACTCAGGATTTGCAACGTTACTTCATTCCTTTTTTTTCCGGAGGGAGGGGAGTGAAAGAGAGACTTTTAAATCAACAGTGTTCAAAGGAGGATGGGTGGATGGAATGATGGGGGGGAGGGAAAGGCGAGAAGCGTGTCAGGACAGAGGGCCCATTGATTCCCTTCATTAAGTGGATCAATACCAACCGCAGGACAAGTTCACAGTAGTCCTGTCGATCGTTTTCACATCCCCCGAACCCCCAGATACAGCTGTAACTTAACTCATGTTGAATGTGGCGATACTGAAATGCTTCAAATCAGCCCGCGCCTTCCTCAGGGTATCAGCGCACTGCTTCAGGCAAATATTTTGTCTTGTTTTCAGCCGAGGCACGTTCAGCCGAGGCACTCCGGAGCGCACCCGAGAGATGAGAATGATGCAGAAACAATCCCCATTGACAACTCCGCTCAGCGAAATTAAAAAAGGGACTAGAATAGAGCCCTCGCTTTGTTGGAAATCAACTAAAACTATCAGCGCAAACAGAAGGATCAACTCGGGACTCTGTTGTTGTAGATAAGAGTCCGATGTGCTTTAACAGCACAGTGCGGCACGGCAGAGCAACTGGCGCTTCAGTTGGCCGTGGTGGTTTTCAACGCTCCTGGGCGCTAGCTGGTAGCCTCCGTTCTACCACATGCAGAGAAGAGGAGAAAAAGACAGGTGGGTACACATTAAATGAGGTACAAGGAGTGCTGCTTACTCCTTAATCCACTGTTCTACCTCCCAGGTGTCCTTTAAGGACAACATGCCTCAGTGTTGTTACTTAACAGATGGCTAAAATTTGTGTACTACTCTTCCACCCCCCCCCCCCCCCCCGTCTACCTATCAACATCCCAGCACCCTCCCCAAAATCAAAACTCCCAAAATTACACCACAGCTCTTTAAAAATATATATATCTTCAAGGCCTCCTGTTTGAAGTGAATACCTCTGATGTATGATATGTGAGCCAGACGTTACCGTGCCTTTGCCACTCAATTCGAGAACATGGCACCCTCCAATGTTTCCAATTTCAGAGAGCTCTTTACCATGTTCAGCTGCTATAAGGCCTTTGTTTAATGCATCTGTCTGGGCGAATACAAATGCAGTTCAGGTCTATCAATCACTTTCAGGTCTTTTTTAAGGCGTACCGGTGAGGAACTTTGGACAGGGTCGTGGAAACGCTATCTATCGTCGGTACGTAACCTTGGACACACGCTGTCCCCACAGTGAATGCTTACGAATCAACAGTGTTGTCTGAGTGTCATTTCACTCTCGCAGGGCCATTTTCACCGGTGCAATCCGCTTCTGGTGTGTGCAGGCCCATGTACTCACCACATTGTCAGACCAGCAAAAACCGGTTCATAGCTGTAGCCTAGTAAGCGTCCGAAAAGTCTCCTGACCCCATGTGACATGCAGAGCATATGTCATCCATAGTAGCAGTGAACCAGGAGTTCATGCAGAGTTGATTCCCTTCCAGATTGGTTGGTGTGGTTGGGGGCACCAGTGAGTGGAAAGGGGTCTGTGGGATACGAATTGAGTGTGGCAAGGCAGCATGACCAGAGTGTGTACCGTTAGAATGCGGCAACCCGCATAGCAGAGACACGCTTGGGAGCAGGCAGCCAGCCAGCTGTGGGGTCATGAGGCAAACTACAGTCCATGCTCTGATACACTCCAGACAGAATCCTAACCACCTGAATCCTCACCTGTTATATAGTGAAGAGGAAACTTGGTATCAGAGAGAAAAGAAGAAAACTTGACATCAGAGAGAAAATAATGGGAAAACTTGATATCAGAGAGAAGAAAATGGGAAAACTTGATATCAGAGAGATTGGACAGAATGTAATTTGTTTCACAAAAGAGAAGTCCCAATGCAGAGCATGTTAATTATAACATGACGAAATTAGATCTGATTTGTGATAAACTGAATGTTTTCTTGCTTTTGTTCGTTTAAAAAAAAAATTAAGATTGTACTTTGCGGAAACACGTCCAGGCGAGTCAAGATGGAAATGTGACGATGGCCAAACAACTTCTGATTTGATCTGCGAGTTGCTCTTTCTCCCGAATCTACTTCGACCTGTGGCGAACACGCAGCTGTCAAATATGCTGCCTATGTCACGGCTGTCGAAAGAACTGGACCAAGGTGCAGCGTGGTGGGCGTACATATTCCCTTTTTATTTAGGATGACGCCGACAAAAACAATAAACAATACAAAAACAACCGTGAAGCTTAAGGCTACAGTGCCAACAAACAAAGACAACTTCCCACACCGAAAGGAGGGAAAAGGGCTACCTAAGTATGGTTCCCAATCAGAGACAACGATAGACAGCCGTCCCTGATTGAGAACCATACCCGGCCAAAACATAGAAACACAAAATCATAGAAAACAAAAACATAGAAAGCCCACCCCAACTCACACCCTGATCAAACCAAATAGAGACATTAAAAGGCTCTCCGCGGTCAGGGTCGTGACAGCCTAGGCATATGAAGAACAGAGCAGAGCTGTTGAGGACAAGTCTACAGACTATAGTTTATGCCCAAGAGGGATGCTCCACTCACAGACAACTCGTTGGCGAGAGTGACTGTGTCGGACATGTGCACGGTCAACCCACCACGGCAGACGTAGGCCAAACAAAGAGTATCTATAGAAAGGGCCAGGAGTTTTTCTCAAACACGTCACCTGACCATGAACAACTCTGGAGCCTAGTTATATAGGCCCTGGTTACATCCATACCACATGGTTAGGAGGAAAAACACCTGGCCCTAACTACAGATGAAACAACTATGGGCCATATAAATGTATGGCATCCAGTCGATATGTCAGAGTCAATATTTATTATGAGATAGCCAGCTGTAAGTTTCCAGTTGTAATTTGACAGAGATAGAAATCCCAGCCAACTCCGATAAGCCCGGGGAAGCTCAGACACAACTTGTAATTAAGTGAAGAACCTGAAATTGAGTTCTCATCTGACAGACAGACAGCGTTCGTGCCGCTAGACATCCAACGACAGGAAACTTGAGATCTGAACCATCGTGTTCTTCTTAGCTCTTTTGTGTGTGTGTGTGTGTGTGTGTGTGTTTTTGGTTCTACCTTGTTATTATTTTGTATTACATTGTTCTCGATGACTTGCATGGTTGCAGTTTGAGCTTGCGAGAAAGGCGTGTTAAAACTTGAAAACTTGAAACTATCAGAGATGTAAATATAGAGTTGGGCAAGATGCAAGGGGGTTATACAACTACACCAATTAGACAGACCCCAAGTAGAGATCTAAAGTATTTAGCCCCTCAGAGCCACAGAACTAGAGGTCTTTAAGATTCTCTGGAATGAGAAATGTAGGCTACACACAGGGGGAATAGGAAGGTCATCTTAGTCCAGTTCTTTCCAATCCAGAATAGGGCTGCTCGCCTCCAAAGTAATGCGTTGGCCTCTACTATTGCGTGATTGGATTACAGGAGTTATATTGTCTCACAAAGGCTCAGGGTGGATCAGAGAGGATTAAATGCACAATGATCTCAATGTAGGCTGACGCCACATTATTCATCTGTATTGGTTGAGAGGGATGACGGCATGAAATATCTGGCTTTGTTCATTAGTCTGTTCGACCACGCAAAAAGGCATTTCGACACCATCACAGTCTCAATCAAAATGCACCTCGTTCGCGAACGCACACGCAACTCTTGACACTCTGCTTTATGGCCGTGGTTAAATGAATTTCAAGGGGAATTCAAAGTGACCAGATCACCTAAGCAGATGAACACAGAGATCAATCCTGTCTTAGCTGAGACAGGTACCGCTCACATCCAGGAATATAATACAGAATACTGTAAAGACGGTAAGGACCAGGAGCTTCCTTTGTCTTTAACCTCGACGAGAACACACTTCTACATCTCCGGAGAATACGGGAAACACACACACAGTACTGGAGTAGGCTTAATGATCTAAAAGGTCAATCGATGTCAGGTCAGACCAAACAGGAAGTTAGGACTGTCAACCCCTGCTCTAACAGTCAATGAGATGTTTGAAATCAAGAGCTGCTGAGCACCTCCAGAATAGACGGAAGGGTCTCTGATCTGATTAAATGAGGACCCAGGTAAAAACATCTTTCACAGGAGATCAATTCTCCCTCACGTGTAGTGAAACAACACATGAGACACTGCCATTATCGGTATTTACTTCCTTTCGTCATCTGAAGTGGTATTTCAGCAACGAAGCCAAAAAAAACATACAAAATGACACGTGTGCATTACAAGCGCTGAAAAGAGGGTTGATGATAATTATGACGTTGGAGAACACTTGCTTATGTAATATCAATATAAATAAGGCAGGGAAAAAAAGAGGAAAAAGCAGGAGAAAGTCACAGCCATGCATAATGAATTGACTTAAAAATGGGTCCCAACATTTCTAGGATCCTCGCTGAACTCAGCAGCTATGTTTGCCACAAAAATCCAACTGTCACTTTGAATCTGTATTTTTTTTTTTTACATTTTTTTACAAAAAGTCTGCTGTGTGTAGTCATGTCAAATCTAAGTTGTGTTGTGTGTGTGTGTGTGTGTGTGTGTGTGTGTGTGTGTGTGTGTGTGTGTGTGTGTGTGTGTGTGTGTGTGTCTTTGCGTGTGAGTAAGCGTACGTTTGATGTGATATGGGCTGAGGAGCATTTTCCGCTAAGCTGGCAGTTGGATTCTTTCTCACCCTAAACATCCCACCAGACGATGACGGCTCTTCGTGTGACAATGGTTCCTCCTACAACAACAAAAAACTGCACGCTGACTTTGGAAACTGAACTCAACTCACAAGTCTGAGTTGTTGTTCGATGTTAAAGGGACATTTTACACTCCAGAATTGGTCAGATGTTTTCAGAGCTCAAATCAAAGAGTATTCAAATCAAACCTTATTGGTCACACGCCGAATAAAACACGTGTAGACTTTAACCGTGAAATGCTTTCTTACGAGCCCTTTCCCAACAATGCCGAGTTAAAAAAGTAATACAAATGAGCAAAAAAACAAACAAAAAAAGAAATAGTAACACAATAAAATAACAATAATAAAGACATATACAAGGAGTACCGGTACCGAGTCAATGTGCAGGAGTAGGATGTAGTTAAGGTCATCTATACACACTAAACAAAAATATCAACGCAACATTTTCAAAGATTTTTACCGAGTCACAGTTCATATAAGGATATCAGTCTATTTAAATACATTCATTAGGGCCTAATCTATGGATGTCACATGACTAGGAAAACAGATATGCATGATGATCAGAAGAAAAGGTAGGGGATCAGAAAACCAGTCAGTATCTGGTGTGACCACCGTTTGCCTCATGCAGCGCGACACACCTCCTTTGCATAAGAGTTGATCAGGCTGTTTGATTGTGGCCTGTGGAATGTTGTCCAACTCCTCTTCAACGGCTGTGCACAGTTGCTGGATATTTGGCGGCAACTGGAACACTCAGAGCATCCCAAACGTGCTCAATGGGTGACATGTCTGGTGAGTATGCAGGCCATGAAGGAACTGGGACATTTACAGTTTCCAACAAGAATTGTTTACAGATCATTGCGATGTGGCGCCGTGCATTATCCTGCTGAAACATGAGGTGATGGCGGCGGATGAATTGCACGACAATTGGCCTCAGGATCTCGCCACGGTATCTCTGTGCATTCAAATTTCAATCAATAAAATGCAATTGTGTTTGTTGTCTGTAGCTTATACCTGCCCATAGCGTAAAACCACCGCCACCATGTGGGGCACTCTGTTCACAATGTTGACATCAGCAAACTGCTCGCCCACACAACGGCATACACTCGGTCTGCCATCTGCCCGGTACAGTCGAAACCGGGATTCATCGGAGAAAAGGACACTTCTCCAGCATGGCAGACAGTGACCATCGAAGGTGAGCATTTGCCAACTGAAGTTGGTTACGACGTCGAACTGCAATCAGGTCAAGACCCTGGTGAGGACGACGAGCACGCAGATGAGCTTCTCTGAGACGGTTTCTGACAGTTTGTGCAGAAATTCTTCGGTTGTGCAAAGCCACAGTTTCATCAGCTGTCTGTGTGTCTGGTCTCAGACGATCCCACGGGTGAAGAAGCCAGATGTGGAGGTCTTGGGCTGGCATGGTTACACGTGGTCTGCGGTTGTGAGGCCGGTTGGACCTACTGCCAAATTCTCTAAAACAACATTGGAGGTGGTTTATGGTAGAGAAATGAACATTAAATTATCTGGCAACAGCTCTAATGGACATTCCTGCAGTCACCATGCCAATTGCAGGCGCCGTCAAAACTTGAGACATCTGTGGCATTGTGTTTTGCGACAAAACTAGACATTTTAGAGTGGCCTTTTATTGTCCTCAGCACAGGGTGCACCTAGGTAATGATCATGCTGTTTAATCAGCTTCTTGATATGCCACACCTGTCAGGTGGATGGATTATCTTGGCAAAGGAGAAATGCTCACTCAGCAGGGATGTAAACAAATTTGTGCACACCATTTCTGCATATAAAAGGTTCCTGGGATCTTTTATTTAATCTCATGAAACATGGGACCAACACTTTACATGTTGTGTTCATATTTTTGTTCCGTGTAATATGGACATGTAGGTAGGGGGTAAAAGTGATTCGACAATCAGGACAGATAGTAAACAGAGAAGCTGCAGGGTATGTGAAGAGTGGGAAAGAGTGTGAAAGAGTGTGAAAGCGTGTGTGTGTATGCGTGGCGTCAATGTGCATGTGTGTGTGTGCGTTTTGTGTGTGTGAGCGTATGTAGTGTGAGTGTGTGGGTAGAGTCCGGTAAGTGTGCAAATCAAATCAAATCGTGTCTGTCACATGCGCCATATACAACAGGTGTAGTAGAACTTACCGTCAAATGCTTACTCACAAGCCCTTAACCAACAATGCAGTTAAGAAAATAAAACAAGTAAAAACATACAATAAAATAACAATAATGAGGATATTTACAGGAGGGCACCGGTACCGAGTCAGTGTGTGGGGGTAAAGGTTAGTCGAGGTCATTTGCACATGTAGGTAGGGGTAAAGTGACAATGCATACATTATGAACAGCGAGTAGCAGCAGTGTAAAAACAAAGTGGGGTGGGGTGTCAATGCAAATAGTCCGGGTGGCCAGTTGATTCATTGTTCAGCAGTCTTATGGCTTGGGGGTAGAAGCTGTTAAGGAGCGTTTTGGACCTAGACTTGGCGCTCCAGAACTGCTTGCTTGAGCGCTAGCAGAGTGAAAAGTCTAGGACCTGGGTGACTGGAGTCTTAGACATTTTTTGGGGGGCCTACCTCTGACACCGTCTAGTATATAGGTCCTGCATGGCAGGAGATTTAGCCCCAGTGATATAATGGGCTGTGCGTACTACCCTCTGTAGCGCCTTGCTGTCGGATGCCAAGTAGTTGCCATACCAAGCGGTTATGCTGCCAGTCAAGATGCTCTCGATGGCGCAGCTGTAAAACTTTTAGAGGATCTGAGGACCCATGACAAAGATTTTCTCCCTTGAATTATTTGAGGTTTTACCTTTGAGATAACATCTAAGCCGGAGATGCAGCATTATATTTGTTATTCCCCAGCCCAGACATTAAGCTAAACCCAACTCCCCCAATTTACCGATGAAGCCCTGTGCCTTTCCGGAGTAAAGAAGCACTGCAGAAGCTGGATGCCAATGGACAAATTAGATGCTAGGCGAGATAGTGACAGTGTGCCCTGCCCTCTTTACTCTGTCTCCAGTCTGGTATAGGGCCTTAGCTGTGTGTCCTGTGTCTCTCAATGTGTGAAGGGCTTGCCTGGACTGGACACTATGAAACGCTACTTCGAGTGTGAGCTGATGACATCAGAGATGGGACTCGGGACGTGGCCACGGGAACCGGCTGGACCGTGTGCTGATAATTACTTGAATGTTTGTTTAGTAGCACTAAATATCCCCGAAACATTGATTTGGAAGGTTTCTACTTTATGCTCATAACTTTACTTGGTAAGATACGACGTGGAAGAAAGATGGAAGATGGAATAAAAAAAGAGAAAAAAAACATGATGTTTCAGCCTGTTTCAACACTCGAGTTTCCGTACTTTAGGGATCTTCTGCCTAGCTTTGATATTCGCACGTAACCCCTGGCTCAGAGAGCAAACAACACTCGTTACAGAAATACTCATGTGATAAGAAAGGGGAGGGCAGGGAGTGGGCCAATCAGGTAATGAGGAAAATGAGGCTTGTTGTTAAATTATGCATGGGGTAGACTGATCTGGTGCTGTCTTACAAGAATATATACAGCATGTTCAGTGTGGAGAGATGATCTGCTTCCCACAAACAGATGATTCTAGATTTCAGAGGGCCTACTAATGACAGGAGAGAGACAGAGAGAGAACGAGAAGAGAGAGAGAGAGAGAGAGAGTAAGACAGAATAGAGAAAGTGATAGAGAGAGGAGAGTGAGCAGAGAGGGAGAGTGGATAAAGAGACTGTAAGGTGGAAGGGAAAAGAAGATTAAGAGAAAGATTGAAAGCATGAGAGAGAGAGAGAGAGAGAGAGAGAGAGAGAGAGAGAGAGAGAGAGAGAAAGACAGATAGAGACAAAGAGAGAGAGAGAAACGCAGAGCAAGAGGTCCCAGACATCTTTGGCTGCAGTCCAATCATGTCTAGCTGCATGTCAGTTGTACTGGCCCGGCCCCCAGTGTGGATGTGCTCACACACACAGACACACAGACACACAAACACACACACAAACGCTGAGTCCCAGCTGTGTTGAGTTCAGGCAAGCGCAGCCCCTGCCCGGCTCACTGCACCAACCCCGCTGGGGATCACACACGGTCCAGCCCAGCGCTGGCTATGCACTCTCTCTTTTTTGTCACTATTCAGGTCTGAGACACACAGGTCTGAGACACACTCTACTCTCAATAGGTAGTAGCACAGTCACTGTGCACTGCAGTATATGGGCTAGAGAGAGAGAGAGAGAGAGAGAGAGCACAGACAAACAGACAGACAGACGTTTAGGAAGGAAAAGAGGGATGGGGGGTAGGAAGTGAAAGAGAGAGAGAGAGAGAGAGAGAGAGAGAGAGAGAGAGAGAGAGGGGGGCTGAATCCCAAATCACCTCCTTCCTCTTCCCTTCGCCCCTATGCCCTCCATTGCGTATTCACGCACAGCTCTGCCATTATGCACAAGTGTCCCAAAGCTGAGGGTGTCGGGGCTAATTAGACCCTCCAATAACCTCTTAGACTGAGCCAGCAACGAATCATATATAAGGCATCGTGTTATTTTTGGGTTTGCAAAATGTCACTAAAAAGAATAGAGCTGCATGCCTAATTATATGCCATTATATTTGTCCATGTCGGATTTCAAGACTTGACACATGTAAAAGATGAAATACCACCCAAACTGTTACTGAGGTTTATATCTTGGAAAACGAGAAGAGGGTTGTGTTAATTTGAATTTCATGGGGGTTTTTTTTCGAAGCGGAAGACGAGTATGTCCCGAAGTTGATGGGTTTAATGAGTTTCTCGCCGCTGTCTCGAAGTCACCCTCTGAGTTTTGTCAGCAACACTTGACAATAGAGGCCCTAGGAGCGAGTTGGTAGCGACAGGGGGGGTGAGTCCTCCAGATCAGAGGCAGTAGGGATGACCAGGGATGTTCTCTGTGTAGTGAGTCCTCCAGATCAGAGGCAGTAGGGATGACCAGGGATGTTCTCTGTGTAGTGAGTCCTCCAGATCAGAGGCAGTAGGGATGGAGGGGGGTTGTGATTCAGAGAGAGAGCGAGAGAGAGAGAGCGAGCGAGAGTTTGGCTCTGGCCCAAACTAGTAAGCCATCCAGGTGTCAATAGTGTCAGAGCATGAAGTGGTGCAGCCCAGCAAGGAGAGCTTGGAAAGGGAATTATTGTGACACAAACACAGAGAAGCAGCATGAGTGGAATACAGAAAGTATACTTAGTACAGATATTATAGAAAGTAAATGTCCACGCAAAAATATATGTTTTTTCATAGTCAAAATAATTGTCACCCTAAACCTTTAAGACAAAACGCACGGCAAAGATGAACGGCTAAAAGCAGCCGGAGGCCGAGGCGGCCGGTGGCCGAGGTGATCACCTGCTGGGTGTCGACGTACGGTGGCCACTCGACATGTAGAATCGTCAGGATGTCCTCTTCAGAGGTGACAGGACGGACAACCTCTGCTTTTAACCGTTCGTCGGCGTGGTGTGTTTGTGCTGTACTCCTAGGCCCCCGTGCGGCGTGAGTACAGGGGCCGAGAATTCCTATGCAACCTGCGCGCCATGGCGAGTTCTAAATGGAACCGCTATCTCATATGGTCTCTGTGTGGAGTTAGGGCCGTGACTGTCTGTTCGGTGGAGGTAGATTAGTCAGCTCCCACACAACACACACAAAGGAGAGAGCTGACCTTGGGTTCTCCTCTGCTGCTCCTGCGGCCCCATCTCTCTCACGCACGATTAAACCGCGGCGAGGCACAGCCTCCCGTACACACACACATGCACACAAGGCTCTTTAATAAGCAAGTTAATTAGTGGACTCCTCGACTTTGGCTGGACTCGGCTAAACCCTGTGTTTGTTTGCGTGTGGACGTGTTTAACTCTACTTGTGCACAAGAATAGTAAATGAACAAAAAAATGTACCAACTGGGGGACATTTTGTTTGTTCCCAAAAGGTGAAATGTTATTTCTAGGAGATTTAGGGTTAAGGTTAGACTTTGTGCTAGGGTTAGAATTAGGTTTAGGGTTAGGAGCTAAGGTTAGTTTTAGAGTTAGGAGCTAGGGTTAGGTTTTAGGTAGGGTTAAGGTTAGGTTTAGGGGTTAGGGAAAAAAGGATTCTGAATGGTAATGAATTGTGTCCCCCCCACAAGGTTAGTTATAAGACTGCGTGTGTGTGTGTGTGTGTGTGTGTGTGTGTGTGTGTGTGTGTGTGTGTGCGTGCGTGCGTGCGTGCGTGCGTGCGTGCGTGCGTGCGTGCGTGTATGTGTGTGTGTGTGTGTGTGTGTGAGTTCACAGTCCCACTGCCTCTGGGACTGCTGCTATATTGTCTAAGTGATACTTAGACAATATAAGACTTACAGGCACCTACAAGCACACGATTACCTCTGATACGGGGTTGCAATTCAACAGCCTTGTTGTTGTTGTTAGCACTTGGCTGGTGAGAGCTGATGACATCACAGAAGCCTAGAATACGTCCCAAATGGCACCCTATCCCTTATCTAATACACTACTTTTGACCTGGGGCCATAGGGTGTCGACCAACTTCAAATGGGAAATGCATGTGCCTTGTGTAGCTTGCATATCGTCTGACCAACTGTCCTAATTGAGTGTCTCTCCACGTTGCAAATGCAACCTTGGAGCTACGGGTTTGGGAGGGATTCGGGAAAGCCAAGGCCTTTTCTCTTCCCGGAAGCCCGGCGAGTTATTGCAAGTGTTATCCCCTGTTAGTTTAAACGTGAAGTCAATGGAGATGCTGCTAAGGCATTAGGAAATCGAGAAGCATAAAAGCTGTTATTAGATTCAGCTGGCGGCTCACTTAGAAGCATCCATCGTGAAATAACGGAATGGACTTGCATCATTTGCAACTGTACGCTGTTGTTGCATGTAGCCTTGAAAGTGGGGCCTAGCTGAATCTGCTTGTTCCGGTCTCCAGTTGTACTTGTACTTGATTATATTGCAAAATATAAGAAGTTGGACGGGAATGACTTAATGTCGTTATTGACATGCAACACTGGCATGTACCCTATGGGTCCTGGTCGAAAGTAGTGCACTAAATAGGGAATGGGGTGCCGTTTGAGATGCCGCCTTAGTCTCTCTTTCCCCAGATCACTACTGTAGCGATGGAATGGGATACCCATAGAAATAGAAATGACTAGAAGGACAAAGCCACTCAGCACTTTGACCTAAATTAGAATGACCACTCTAGTCTTTACAATTCAATGTGGGCGACCTTCCATTCTCCAGCTACGAAACAAGCACATTGTGGCCCCAGACGAACATAACGCCGAATGGAACCTTACACTTCAAAATGAATATATGTTGCTCCCCTGACATGGAGCTCCTCACATAAATCATGTTGTCATCCTTATAATAACTTGGCATTTTCGCTGAAGCAGCCTTTTTTCAAGCATATCCAAAAGTATAGGGCAAAGTTCATTGTCATATAAGGTTAATGCCACTTAATCAATGCCACAGAGCTATGCTAATCGTCATTTCAATTAACACCCAAGCCTAACGGGGAAAATCTGTGATTAGCTCAGTCACATTGTGTTAGCAGAACTGGAGAGATGCACTTTGTATTAGAAGTGTGATAAATCTCACACGAGTGCTAAAAGCTGGCACTAATGTGGATGGAGGCCCGTCATCATCTACAGTAATGGCACCCTGCACTCATGTCTGCTCTCTCTCTCTCTCTCTCTCTCTCTCTCTCTCAAATCAATTCATTTCATTTCAAGGGCTTAATTGGCACGGGAAACATATGTTAACATTAGCCAAAGCAAGTGAAGCAGATAATAAACAAAAGTAAACATGAACAATAAAAATGAACAGTAAACATAACACTCACAGAAGTTCCAAAAGAATAAAGACATTTCAAATGTCATATTATATATATATATACAGTGTTGTAATGATGTGCAAATATTTAAAGTAAATAAACATAAATATGGGTTGTATTTACAATGGTGTTATTTCTTCACTGTTTGCCCTTTTCTTGTGGCAACAGGTCACAGATCTTGCTGCTGTGATGTCACAGTGTGGTATTTCACCCAATAGATATGGGAGTTTATTAAAATTGGGTTTGTTTTCAAATTCTTTGTGGCTCTGTGTACTCTGAGGGAAATATGTGTCTCTAATATTGTCATACATTTGGCAAGAGGTTAAGAAGTGCAGCTCAGTTTCCACCTCATTTTGTGGGCAGTGTGCACATAGCCTGTCTTCTCTTGATAGCCAGGTCTGCCTCCAGCAGCCTTTCTCGATAGAAAGGCTATGCTCACTGAGTCTGTACATAGTCAAAGCTTTCCTTAAGTCTGGGTCAGTCACAGTGGTCAGGTATTCTGCCACCGTGTACTCTCTGTTTAGGGCCAAGTAGCATTCTAGTTTTTTGTTTTTTCGTTAATTCTTTCCAATGTGTCAAGTCATTATCTTTTTGTTTTCTCATGATTTGGTTTGTTGCCGTCCTGGGGCTCTGTGGAGTATGTTTATGTTTGTGAACAGAGCCTCAGGACGAGCTTGTTTAGGGGACTCTTCTCCAGGTTCGTCTCTCTGTAGGTGATGGCCTTGTTATGTAAGGTTTGGGAATCGCTTTCTTTTAGGTGGTTGTAGAATTTAACCGCTCTTTTCTGGATTTTCATAATTAGCGGGTATCGGCCTAATTATGCTCTGCATGCATTATTTGGTGTTTTACATTGTACACAGAGGATATTTTTGCAGAATTATGCATGCAGAGTCTAAATTTGGTGTTTGTCCCATTTTGTGAATTCTTGGTTGGTGAGCGGACCCCAGACCTCACAACCATAAAGTGTAATGGGTTCTATAACCGATTCAAGTATTTTTAGCCAGATCCTAATTGGTAGGTCGAATTTGATGTTCCTTTTGATGGCACAGAAGGCCCTTCTTGCCTGGTCTCTCAACTCGTTCACAACTTTGTGGAAGTTACCCGTGGCACTGATGTTTAGGCTGAGGTTTAGGCCGAGGTTTAGGCCGATGTTTTTTGTGTGCTCTAAGGGCAACGGTGTCTAGATGGAATTTGTATTTGTGGTCCTGGCGAAGGGACATTTTTTGGAACACCATTATTTTTGTCTTACTGAGATGTACTGTCAGGGCCTAGGTCTGGCAGAATCTGTGCAGAATATCTAGATGCTGCTGTAGGCCATCCATAGTTGGGCTCAACCAGATCATCAGCACACAGTAGACATTTGACTTCAGATTCTAGTAGGGTGAGGCCGGATGCTGCAGACTGTTCTAGTGCCCTCGCCAATTTGTTGATATATATATATATGTATATATGTTGAAGAGGGTGGGGCTTAAGCTGCATTCCTGTCTCAACCCAAGGCCCTGTGGAAAGAAATGTGTGTTTTTTGCCAATTTTAACCGCACACTTGTTGTTTGTGTACATGTATTTTATAATGTCGTATGTTTTTCCCCCAACACCACTTTCCACCAATTTGTATAGTAGACCCTCATGCCAAATTGAGTCAAATACTTTTTTGAAATCAACAAAGCATGAGAAGACTTGGCCTTTGTTTTAGTTTGTCTTTTTGTTTGTCAATTAGGGTGTGCTGGATGAATATGTGGTCTGTCATACGATAAATTGGTAAAACGCCAATTTGACATTTGCTTAGTACATTGTTTCCACTTGGAAATGTACGAGTCTGCTGTTAATGATAATGCAGAGGATTTTCCCAAGGTTGATGTTGACGCATATCCCACGGTAGTTATTTGGGTCAAATTTGTCTCAACTTTTGTGGACTGGAATGATCAGTCCTTGGATCCAAATATTGGGGAAGATGCTAAGGATTATGTTAAAGAGCTTAAGTATAGCCAATTGGAATTTGTTGTCTGTATATTGTATCATTCATTGAGGATACCATCAACACCACAGGCCTTTTTGGGTTGGAGCGATTGTATTTTGTCCTCTAGTTCATTCAACGTATTTGGAGAATCAAGTGGGTTCTGGTAGTCTTTAATAGTTCATGTAAGATTTGTATTTGATCATGTATACAGTTGAAGTCGGAAGTTTATATACACCTTAGCCAAATACATTAAATGTATTTATTTCAGCATTTATTTCTTTTGTCACATTCTCAGTGGGTCCGAAGTGTACATACACTTAATTAGTATTTGGTAGCATTGTCTTTAAATTGTTAAACCTGGGTCAAACGTTTTCAGGTTACCTTCTACAAGCTTTCCACAATAAGTTGGGTGAATGTTGGCCCATTCCTCCTGACAGAGCTGGTGTAACTGAGTCAGGTTTGTAGGCCTCCTTGCTCACACATGCCTTTTCAGTTCTGCCCACAAATTTTCAATAGGTTTGAAGTCGGGGCTTTAAGATGACCACTCACACACCTTGACTTTGTTGTCCTTAGGCCATTTTGCCACAACTTTGGAAGTATGCTTGGGGTCATTGTCCATTTGGTAGACCCATTTGCGACCAAGCTTTAACTTCCTGACTGATGTCTTGAGATGTTGCTTCAATATATCCACAGAATTTTCCTTCTTCATAATTTTCCTTCCTTTTGTGAAGTGCACCAGTCCCTCCTGCAGCAAAGCACCCCAACAACATAATGCTGCCACCCCCGTGCTTCACGGTTGGGATGGTGTTCTTCGGCTTGCAAGCATCCCCTTTTTCCTCCAATCATAATGATGGTCATTATGGCCAAACAGTTCTATTTTTGTTTCATCCGACCAGAGAACATTTCTCCAAAAAGTACGATCTTTGTCCCCATGTGCAGTTGCAAACCGTAGTCTGGCTTTTTTATGGCCGTTGTGGAGCAGTGGCTTCTTCCTTGCTGAGCAGCCTTTCAATTTAGGTCGATATAGGACTTGTTTTACTGTGGATATAGATACTTTTGTACCTGTTTCCTCCAACATCTTCACAGGATCCTTTTCTGTTGTTCTGTGATTGATTTGCACTTTTCGCACCAAAGTATGTTCATCTCTAGGAGACAGAACACGTCTCCTTCCTGAGCGGTATGACGGCTGCGTGGTCACATGGTGTTTATAATTGCGTACTATTGTTTGTACAGATGTACGTGGTACCTTCATGCGTTTGGAAATTGCTCCCAAGGATGAACCAGACTTGTGGAGGTCTACATTTTTTTTCTGAGGTCTTGGCTGATTTATTTAGATTTTCCCATGATGTCAAGCAAAGAGGCACTGAGTTTGAATGTAGGCCTTGAAATGCATCGACAGGTACACCTCCAATTGACTCAAATGATGTCAATTAGCCTATCAGAAGCTTCTAAAGCCATGACATAATTTTCTGGAATGTTCCAAGCTGTTTAAAGGCACAGTCAACTTAGTGTTTGTAAACTTCTGACCCACAGGAACAATTTAATGAAACAAGCAGGGAGCAGGTTTCGAACCCTCAACATTCTAGCTTTAAGTCCAGTACGCTATTGACTGTGCCCAAATGTATTAATTGGGGTTGGGGCTGGTTGTTGATAAAAACACTTTATCCATTGGAATCTTTAACAAGTGGAAAGGGGAAAAGGTATTATTATTAGTTTTTCACAAGCATGGCAGGATGGGCCATTAGCTGAACAATAGACTATTCAGTCTTTACTAAAGAATTGTCTAATAGCTGAGCTAGGTGTGAAACCCCACCCCCCTCCACTTGAGCTAGGTGGGAAACAACCCCCCCCACCCCCAACTTGCAACAAGTAATTTGTATCTACCTTTCCACATCTACCTACACGCGCATCTAACTACACGTTGTTAAAGTTCTGAAGACGTTGGTGGTGAATGACGTGTTGAAAAGGTCTAGGAACGAGATGGAGTTACAATCCATGCCAGGCACACCTGTGAGCTCTGGAACTCCACCTCTGTCAGGTAGAGTCAACATACGTGGCGGGTCCGTCAGGTCATCGGTTCACCCTGACATTTCCATTCCTCTTCTGACAATAGAACTTGACTAACTGCTCACCAGGCACAGCAACAGCCGCCCGGACCGTTCTGCTGTTCTGCTATTCTAAGGATGTGTAAATTAAGAGAGATACCGCGAGTGGGCACAGAATACAAACTGGGATGGATCCAGAGGCAAATGTGGCTTACCAGTGAACCTCTGGGTGTTCTTCATTAACCTCTTAAGTCGACCCTCTACTTTTTTGAACATTCTGTTAAAAATCGCGCAACATTTCAGCGCCCTGCTACTCATGCCAGGAATATAGTATATGCATTTGCTTAGTCTGTGTGGATAGAAAACACTCAGACGTTTAAAAAACGGGTTAAATCACTGCTGTGGCTTTACCAGAACGGCATTTACATCGAAAAGCACAGGAAAAACTGATCACTGAAAATGGGAAAATATATCCATGCGCTACTTGAACCCATTGATAAAGGTGAACCACAATTAATTGACTGAGGTTGCAGTACCTACAGCTTCCACACGGTGTCTAGAGTCTTGTCATTTCCCTTCGAGTTTTTTCTTGGTCAAACACATGCAGGGCACCGTATCTCCTCTGGTCTAGGACCGGATATTTTCGTTGAGTTTCTAGCCGGACATTTTTCCAGACGGACAGCTAATGATCTTTACATCGCCTCCTGATGAATTTTATCGCTTATTAACGTTTACTAATACCTAAAGTTGCATTACAAACGTATTTCGAAGTGTTTTGTGAAAGTTTATCGTCGACTTTTTGAATTTTAAAAAATGACGTTAAGTTTTGAAACAATGTTTTTTTCGTTTATCACACAGTCTACATATAACGATATCTAGGCTTTATATGGACCGATTTAATCGAAATAAAGATCCAAATAGTGTTTATGGGACATCTAGGAGTGCCAACAAAGAAGATGGTGAAAGGTAATGAATGTTTTCTATTTTATTGTGCGGTTTGTGTAACGCCGAAATGCTAATCATTTTGTTTACGTCCCCTGTGGGTCTTTTGGGGTGTTACATGCTATCAGATAATAGCTTCTCATGCTTTCGCCGAAAAGCATTTTAAAAATCTGACTTGTTGCCTGGATTCACAACGAGTGTAGCTTTAATTCGATACCCTGCATGTGTATTTTAATGAACTTTTGAGTTTTAACTAATACTATTAGCATTTAGCGTAGCGCATTTGCATTTCCAGAGCTCTAGTTGGGACGCAAGCATCCCGAGTAGAAGCAAGAGGTTAATACTGTGTCTCAGAAGTTTCTGTCCAGGATTGATGCAACCCGAAAAAGCAATAAAGACAGAGTTAATGAGTACTTGAGGTCACCGAGAAAGTTTGGACATGGGCCTGCTCTCCCTTATGTAAGGAATTAGGCACTTGCCCATGTTTACTACAGTATGTACTGTTGGCTATGTTTACTTGTCAGACTACACAGTAGCCTAATGAACAAATGCAGGTGGCTTATATCTAGAAAATGCTTTAAATGCTGTATAATCCAAATGTAAAGGCATATACTGTACAGTACTGTATTTCTTCATCAGCATATTTATGCTTTCGTTAATAAAATAATGATAAAAATACTCTTTCAAAATGCTGATGTTTAATTAGTTATGGATCCATAATGAATTACTATGGGAATAAATATCACAGAATTACAGAAATATTGGAACAAAGTTGTCTTATGAAGGCAAACAATTTGGAATCCTCCAATCCTCTTATGTTGTAGCCCACTCCCGACCGTCACGTTGTACAGCGCCATATGTTCCATTCCATCCTAACGGAAACCGTGAGGGTTTCATTTGTAGTTTTTCACGGAATAGAAACAGCATAATATTAATCTAATTAATTAATCCCATATACTATGTCATTACAAAAAAAGGTTTTAAATTCTCTGGTAATGCCAATATAGAAGACTTTCAAATGCTTATCATAGATGCCCTCTGGTGGTCAAACTAGCACTAACTTGAATGAACAGAAAGAAATGGCTGACAATTAGGTGTGCTGCAGTATGACACAACTTTTAAAGGAGGAACCACTGTATAGGAAAGACACCAGAATGAGTGAAGCTGTTATTCAATATGTTTGTATGGGCTAATAGCAGTAAGGCCAAATACATGTTTTCATCAAATGTTTTTTATATATACTACTCCCCAGCAGTAGATAGAGAGTAACGTGAGAAGAGGAGAAATGGTGACACAGAGTCACGGTAGGGTGGTGACTGTGTGGCCAAAGGAACATGGAGAATATGAGGAGAGGTGAGAGGAGCAGAATGTCCAGAGGCCTCAGCACATTATCACCCCCTCTCTCTCACATACAGTTCTCAGCGCAGTCCTCTATGCAAGTGTGTTAGGCCCAACTGCTGTGCAGTAGCTGCATAAGTGCAGGGTCATGACCTGGCAAAGTCCACGGAGAAAGAAAGGCACTCTCTTTCCACTGTGACCTTGTGTAGCAGAGTGCTCTAGCCTTAAGATCAGCCAAGCCCAGCTGGAGCTAGACTAGGGAATTGCTCAGACCGAGAGAGGTCAGAGAAGGAGGGATTGAGTAATCAGTGCAGAACCGAGGGGCTTGGGCTGCAATCTCATCGAGCATACAGGAGAAGAAGGGTGAGAGTGACTGTTGGGTACTGTTGGTTTACCATCTGCTACAATAGCATTCAGAGCATGTTGGTGCGTTCAATGTACAAATCTGTAACTTTTTTGTCAATTCATATTTGCTGGAAACATGGAGATTATGACCATCATGCTAGCAATTTAGACGCAATTCTGAACAACATACCTACAAAATCCAACGAATTGTTCAAGTACACAAGCGTGAGGCCAGCCAAAATTGGAGCAGCTACAGCAGCAAAAACAACAGCAATGCATTTGGCTATCAAGCCAATGCAATCATTAAAGCTCGCTCTTCTACTTTAATATTCACAACCACAACCCTAGAAGAAAAAAACAACTCACACCAAAGACTACTTTGGCCTTGCCTTTCAAGTCTGTATTTGTACTCAACGTTCCATTTCATTTTAATAATACAAAGGTTAAATTCCCACTGAAGTTAATGTATAGATCAGCTGACAGTATCCACTGCAACCCGTCCGTCTGCCTGCATGCTGTGAACAAGCAGGGTTTTCCAGCTGCCTTCGAAATACATGCCTCATGCTCAGCAGTCCACCAACTCCAACAAATGTCAGGGGAAGGAGAGAAAGCAAACCAAGGAGAGAAATCAGAACAGAGAGAAGAGAAGGGTACTTCCAATGCTCAGCAATTAGCTACCCCTTCAAAACAGAGAGGGTTAATTCCTCTAGAGACTTCACATCAGTGATTTGGCCCGTCTGCATTGTCATCAGTGTTTATTGCAGGTATCTGTTTTGTTAAACCTGGCCATGATACACTACGTGTACAAAAGTATGTGGATAACTGCACGTCGAAAATCTCATTCCAAAATCATGGGCATTAATATGAAGTTGGTCCCCCCCTCTTTGCTGCTATAACAGCCTCCACTCTTAGGTCTGGCTCGCAGTCTGCATTCCAATTCATCCCAAAGGTGTTCGATGGGGTTAAGGTCAAATACAGCTCCGGACCAATATTCCTCCTCCTCCCAACTTTAAATTGGCACTATGCATTCAGGCAGGTAGTGTTCTCCTGGCATCCGCCAAACCCAGATAAGTCGGACTGCCAGATGGTGAAGGGTGATTCATCACTCCAGAGAATGTGTTTTCACTGCTCAAAATCAAATCAAATGTTATTGGTCGCATGCACGTGGTTAGCAGATGTTATTGCGGGTGTAGCGAAATGCTTGTGTTTCTAGCTCCAACAGTGCAGTAATATCTAACAAGTAATATCTAATTATTTATTTTTTTAAACCTTTATTTAACCAGGAAGGGCTTATTGAGATTTAAAATCTCCTTTTCAAGAGCGTCCTGGCCAAGATAAGCAGCACCAAGTCATTACAAAAATTACAGACAAACAACATGAAAAACTACAAGTAATCTAGTAAAAACCATAGAATTCACAGGAGTATAACAAAATCCAAAACAGCTAATTAAAAACATTGACAGGTCAGGGAAACAATTCAGCATTTCAGTTTTGTCATATATAGCCACCGAGTCCTTCGAAACACATGATGGTAATTCATTAACATTACTGTTCCCAAATTTAGACTTAATAGCCTACCAAAACTTTCTAGGGTCATTCAGGTTATCAGTGGTAACAGACATAAAATATTCAGACTTGGCCTTCCTGAGAAGAAAAGAACACTTGTTTAATAGCTGCCTAAAAATAAGCCAATCAGCATCAGAACATGATTTCCTTGCTTTAGCCCAAGCTAGATTACGGTCGTGAATAATACAAGACAGCTCAGAAGAAAACCATGGATTATCCCACCCTTTAACCCTGAACCTGCGGAATGGGGCACGTTTGTTTACTATTTGGAAAAAAAACATAATGAAAGAATTTCCAGGCAGTTTCCACATCAGGGATAAACTCAATCTGCTCCAGTCAAAATAAAACAAATCATGAAAGAAAGCCTGCTCATTAAAACACTTCAAATTTCTCTTACGAATAAAATGTGGGTTTGTCTTAGGATCCTTATTATTTCTAACAGCAACAACAGCACAATGGTCACTTAAATCATTACAAAAAACACCAACCGCAGAATATTTATGTGGAACATTTGTCAATATAAAATCAATCAAGGTAGATTTCTCTGGGCATTTAAGATTTGGGAGAGTGGGTGAGTTAATCAACTTTGTAAGATTCTTAGAATTACTTTAACCAACACCAGTTGAGATCACCAATCAAGATCATTTCACTGTAAAGACATTTCAACATGAGGTGCGTCAAAGAAGAAAATGCATCACCGAAAGCAGAGGAGGGTCTATAACAGCCAATCACAGTTATAGAGAGCAGAGGGGGGTCTATAACAGCCAATCACAGTTATAGAGAGCAGAGGAGGGTCTATAACAGCCAATCACAGTTATAGAGAGCAGAGGAGGGTCTATAACAGCCAATCACAGTAATAGAGAGCAGAGGGGGGTCTATAACAGCCAATCACAGTTATAGAGAGCAGAGCGGGGTCTATAACAGCCAATCACAGTTATAGAGAGCAGAGGAGGGTCTATAACAGCCAATCACAGTAATAGAGAGCAGAGGGGGGTCTATAACAGCCAATCACAGTTATAGAGAGCAGAGGGGGGTCTATAACAGCCAATCACAGTAATAGAGAGACCCCTTGAAACCTCAATATTCAAAGCAAGAAATTCCAACTGTTTACAAATAGTTTCAGACTTTGCCACGCTTACAGGGAATTTAGTTTTTCTTAACCTTTCTTAACTCGATCAGTGCGATAAACATTGTAACCACTTATACAAATATCCTTATCAAAAACAGATAGTCATTGAGTTGAGTTACCTTTGCTTTCTTGGGTACAGGAACAATGGTGGCCAACTTTAAGCATTTGGGGACAGCAGACTGGGGTAGGGAGAGATTGAATATGTCCGTAAGCACACCAGCCAGCTGGTCTGTGCATGCTCTGACTGGCAGTCTTGCAAGGGTTACACTTAAATGTCTTACTCATGACGGCCACGGAGAAAGAGAGCCCACAGTCCTTGGTAGCAGGCCATGTCGGTGGTACTGTGTTATCCTCAAAGCGGGCGAAGAAGTTGTTTAGCTTGTTTGGAAGCAAGACGTCGGTGTCCGAGACGTGGCTGGTTTCCCTTTTGTAGTCCGTGATTGTCTGTAGACCCTGCCACATATGTCTCGTGTCTGAGCCACGCTTTGTCTCTATTCTGACATTTTGCCTGGTTGATTGTATTACGGAGGGAATAACTACACGATTTGCATTCGGCCATATTCCCAGTCACCTTGCCATGGTTAAATGAGGTGGGTTCGCACTTTCAGTTTCTGATCCAGAGTCCAATGGCGGGGACCTTTACACCACTCCAGCCAACCCTTGGGATTGTGCATGGTGATCTTAGGCTTGTGTGCGGATGCTTGGCCATGGAAACCCATTTACATTTACATTACATTTACATTTAAGTCATTTAGCAGACGCTCTTATCCAGAGCGACTTACAAATTGGTGCGTTCACCTTAAGACATCCAGTGGAACAGTCACTTTACAATAGTGCATCTAAATCTTTTAAGGGGGGTGAGAAGGATTACTTTATCCTATCCTAGGTATTCCTGAAAGAGGTGATGTTTCAGGTGTCTCCGGAAGGTGGTGATTGACTCCGCTGTCCTGGCGTCGTGAGGGAGTTTGTTCCACCATTGGGGGGCCAGAGCAGCGAACAGTTTTGACTGGGCTGCGCGGGAACTGTACTTCCTCAGTGGTAGGGAGGCGAGCAGGCCAGAGGTGGATGAACGCAGTGCCCTTGTTTGGGTGTAGGGCCTGATCAGAGCCTGGAGGTACTGAGGTGCCGTTCCCCTCACAGCTCCGTAGGCAAGCACCATGGTCTTGTAGCGGATGCGAGCTTCAACTGGAAGCCAGTGGAGAGAGCGGAGGAGCGGGGTGACATGAGAGAACTTGGGAAGGTTGAACACCAGACGGGCTGCGGCGTTCTGGATGAGTTGTAGGGGTTTAGTGGCACAGGCAGGGAGCCCAGCCAACAGCGAGTTGCAGTAATCCAGACGGGAGATGACAAGTGCATTTCATGGCGCTCCCAACAAACAATTCTCGTGCTATGTGCTTCAGCACTCGGCAGTCCCATTCTGTGAGCTTGTTTGGCCTACCACTTCATGGCGGAGTCGTTGTTGCCCCTAGACGTTTCCACTTCACAATAACAGCTCTTACAGGGAGACCGGGGCAGCTCTAGCAGGGGAGAAATTTGACGAACTGACTTGTTGGAATAGGTGGCATCCTATGACGGTGCCACGTTGAAAGCAACCGAGCTCCTTAGTTCGGGCCATTCTACAGCCAATGTTTGTCTATGGAGATTGCGTGGCTGTGTGCTCCATGTTATACACCTGTCAACAATGGGTAATGGCTGAAATAGCCAAATCCTCTAATTTGAAGGGGTGCCCACATACTTTTGGCCATGCAGTGCATCATGGGACTCAAATCAGAAAAAGATGTCCATGTAGTGTGCAAGGAGAAGAAAAAGGAAGAAATAATGCCACACTTAAACATCATGGCCCCGAAATCGGGTATTTCTTTACATCATTTTTACGTTTTATATCCAATAAATATGCCTCAGTTGCCACAGGTGAGAGACCATTTAGTAGATAAAAGGGGGTAGGGTATTCTAACCACATTGCCTCTTAAACTCCACAACAACTCTACTAGTAGATTCTGCCCTACTGGTAAACAGAATTGCTGTTCCTCTCCAATACACCTTTTACCTAGGGCCACTTCATGGACTGAGTACAAGACAGATAGTCCTTTCTGTTCTTCCACCTCTCAAATAACCACCTGGTTGGTGGGCTAGTAGGGACATGGCTGCATCTTTTAGGTTCCACACTGTCTGTAAGCACCCGACAGAGAGTAGCAACTTTCATCCATCCCTCCCTCCCAAAATCGGAATGTTTTTAGTTCTAGGGCAAGTCTTGTTCCGCTGGTTTAATGGATTATGACAGTAATGCAGCGTGAGACCCTAATCCGCCAGGCGCCATGAAACGTCTCCCCCTCCCTCCCTACACGACTAAACCTCCATAATGTCTCTGTGTGTGCTTGTGTGTGTGTGTGTATCTGTGAGCGTGCATGCATGCATGTGTGTGTGTGTGCTTGCTTGCATCAATGAACCTGTGCATGTGTGTGTTTATGGGTGTGTTTGTGAGTGTTTAAAATACACAGAGGGATAGCCAGTAGTATATCATGGTATACTGGAAATTCTGATACTGGAACGTGAAAAATGGTTCGGTACTAGAATTTGTGTTACATTCGGTACTTTGTCAAATTTGTATCACGGGTAAAGCCTGTCTATCAGCGCAGCCGGCCCCTTAATACAGCACGCACCCTGCCTGTTCCACTTACTCATAGCTAGCCTGCACTGGGTCTGGGCTGCATCGTGTATAGCTCCATACTCATGCTGCACAGAAGTTCACCCACTTGAATAATGTGACACGTTATGTAGACATTTTGAAACGGTTAATTACTGTTCTCAAAACAATGTCCATACAGGCTGGAACACTTTACAATGGAAGAAGATACGGGTAGCGTCAAGCTTTGTAGGCTAACTTTGCTAGCTGACAGCGAAAGCAAACATCAATTCACTACCTTAGTACTTTGTCTGTGATAATATGCAAATCCTAATGCAAAATATGCTGATTTGAAAGCAATTTGACACCAACAACTTTATTCATTCACTTATTCGGTTTCTCTCTCACGTCTCTCCCAAGGATTATCTACTGCCTCAGTGAACTAACAGGCTCTGTGAATGACATCATTACTGGTTAAAGAGACAGCACACATTTTTACCAAATCAATTACTTCTACGCAAATGTTGTTGATCAGTACAATGAAATCAGTCCCAAATGGAAGGGAAACCATGGAAGCCATGGATTACAGGCAACATCCGCACTGAGTTAAAGGCTAGAGCTGCCGCTTTCAAGGACCTGGACTCTAACACAGAAGCTTATAAGAAACCCCTTTATTCTCTCCGAAGAACCATCAAACAGGCAAAGCGTCAATACAGGACTAAGATCGAATCGTACTACACTGGCTCCGACACTCGTCGGTTGTGGCAGGGCTTGCAAACCATTACAGAACACAAAGGGAAGCACAGAGAGCTGCCTAGAGAGCTGCCTATTGACACGAGCCAATCAGACGAGCTAAATAACCTCTATGCTCGCTTCGAGGCAAATAACACTGAAACATGAATGAGAGCACCAGCTGATCCGGAAGACTGTGTGACCACGCTCTCCGCAGCCAATGTAAGACCTTTAAACAGGTCAACATTCACACGGCCGCAGGGCCAGTCGGATTACCAGGACGTGTACTGAGAGCATGCGCTGACCAACTGGCAAGTGTCTTCACTGACATTTTCAACCTCTCACTGTCCGAGTCTGTATTACCAAAATGTTTTAAGCAGACCGCCATAGTCCTTGTGCCCAAGAACATTAACTTGTTATGGCTGCAATCCCCCTATCGGGATAAGTGCCATCAACAACCGCTGAATAACATAGCGCTACATACAATAAATATTACTATAAATATTTATATTCATGAAATCAAAAGTGCAATATAGGAAAACACAGCTTAGCCTTTTGTTAATTCACCTGTCGTGTCAGATTTTGAAATTCTGCTTTACAGCGAAAGCAATCCAAGTGTTTGTGTAAGATTATCGATCGCACGATAAAACATTAAGTACACTTAGCATCAGGTAGCTCGGTCACGAAAATCAGAAAAGCAATCAAATCAAACCTTTACCTTTGATGATCTTCGGATGTTTTCACTCACGAGACTCCCAGTTACACAACAAATGTTCCGTTTGTTCCATAAAGATGATTTTTATATCCAAAATGCCTCCGTTTGTTTGTTGCGTTATGTTCAGAAATCCACAGGAAAGAGCAGTCACGACAACGCAGACGAAAATTCCAAATAGTTTCCATTATGTCCACAGAAACATGTCAAAGTTTTTTATAATCAATCCTCAGGTTGTTTTTAAAATATATAATCGATAATATATCAACCGCAAATGTCTTTCACAGTAGGAGAGGGGAAAACAATGGCTGTCCAAATTCTGTTGCGCAAGCAAAACTCATGTGACCACTTGACACAATGTTTTCTGGCTCATTTTTCAAAATAAAAGCCTGAAGCTTCGTCTGAAGACTGTTGACACCTTGAGGAAGCGATAGGAAAAGGAATCTGATTCATATCCCTTTAAATGGAAGGTTATGGAACATGGCGTTTTCAAAATAGAAGCCACTTCCTGCTTTGATTTTCCTCAGGGTTTCACCTGCAATATCAGTGTTGTTATACTCACAGACAATATTTGGACAGTTTTGGAAACTTTAGAGTGTTTTCTATCCAATACTAATAATAATATGCATATATTAGCAACTGAGACCGAGGAGCTGGCCGTTTACAATGGGCACCTTTTCATCCAAGCTACTCAATACTGCCCCTGCAGCCATGAAGTTAACGTGATCAAGACAAAAGAGATGATTGTGAACTACAGGAAAAAGAGGACCGAGGATGGGGCTGTATTGGAGCAGGTTGAGAGCTTCAAGTTCCTTGGTGTCCACATCACCAACAAACTAACATGGTCCAAGCACACGAAGACAGTCGTGAAGAGGGCACGACAAAACCTATTCCCCTCCAGGAGACTGAAAAGATTTGGTATGGGTCCTCAGATCCTCAAAAGGTTCTACAGCTACACCATCGAGAGCATCTTGACTGGTTTCATCACTGCCTGGTATGGCAACTGCTCGAACTCCGACCGCAAGGCACTACAGAGGGTAGTGCGTACAGCCCAGTACATCACTGGGGCCAAGCTTCCTGCCATCCAGGACCTTTACACCAGGCAGTGTCAGAGGAAGGCCCTAAATATTGTCAAAGACTCCAGCCACCCAAGTTATAGACTGTTCTCTCTGCTATCGCACGACAAGCAGAACCAGAGCGCCAAGTCTAGGTCCAAGATGCTTCTAAACAGCTTCTACCCCCAAGCCATAAGACTCCTGAACATCTAATCAAATGGCTACCCAGACTATTTGCATTGCCCCCGCCCCCCCTTTTTTACCCCGCTGCTACTCACTTTTATCATCTATGCATAGTCACGTTAATAACTCTACCTACATGTACATAATACCTCAACTCACCGGTGCCCCCGCACATTGACTCTATACCGCTACCCACCTGTGTATAGTCTCCCTATTGTTATTTTACCGTTGCTCTTTAATTACTTCTTACTTTAAGTTCTTATTCTTACTCTTATTATTTTTTCAACTGCATTGTTGGTTAGGGGCTCGTAAGTAAGCATTTCACTGTAAGGTCACAACACCTGTGGAATTCGGCACATGTGACTAATACATTTTCATTTGATTTGAGCAAAGTCAAATTGACTGTATGATTGTATAATTGATCCATTAATGCCTACATGGCTGTCTCAGAAAAATGTTGTTGTAAAATGATATTGAACTCAAAAGATGCCAACCATTGAAAAGAGCAGTAGTTGGGGTTATCTGTCTGAATCAAGTGCCATTCTATGACTTTGGCTAATATGCCTCCATTTTTTGTTGTGCTTTCGCCTTGGTATCGCTTTGGTATCGAGTATTGTGTTACTAAACCTGGTATAGGAATCAAAGTAAAACTTTTGGTATTGTGACAACACTGTTTGCCAGTAACTTGAGCCAGGCCCTGGACCCTGGAGAGAGGGGGTGAAGGCATTCACTGCTCATAGCCAACACAGGCATTCAATCCATTCTCACCAGAGCACTAACGGTAGCACAGTAGCGAGGCTTCCCCGTACAAAATTGCAAGTTAGCCAACTCTGCTGATTTTACGCTCGACCACACTCGCAAGCATGCTACCAGGCCCTGTGCCATTCCACACTGCAGGATAGCCAGCATTGCCACTTTATCCACTCGCTGGTGCCTGCCATGTTGACTCTGTAGCAAATTAGCATTGCTGTCCACAAAGGCAAGGTTGCTCCTACTTAATGGGGAGTATGTTACACTTTTAGGAAACATGGCTACAATTGTGTGCGTTTACACTGCACTCAATCACTGGACATGGCTCCAACCAGCTCTCAAAACCCTCAACTCCTCCAGACTCCCACGCTTCTTACCACAACTCTTCACGACTTGGCATTACGACTCATCAGATAGAGAGCTCATTTGGCCGTTAGCTACTCTGCGTTGGCGTTAGCGAGTCTTCTGTCAGCGCCCCTTTGTTACATGGTGAGAGAAGCGGGCATATCGCCTCAACATTGGCACGGGTGTAAATTACACTCCAGGCATTACACAGAGCAGATTATGTTCTTAATCATTCATTGTGTGTTCATTCAAATCACTGTCTGCTTTACAAGATTTGGCTACTGCGCTAGGCTAAGTAATTAAAACAGAAAATTACTGCACAAAACAGGCAAAACTAAAGGACAGCAAAGTGGGACACAGCTAGACTCTGGCTTCAATGAGATTGCTGGGAGAAGGATAATGCAATTCCCATATCCTCTCTCTGTATGACGACATATCAGGTCAACCGGTCTCTATACTGTAAAAACTTACATAAAAGCCAACTGTCTTCGCATAACTAATGTGCATACAGTACACGCCTTAGAGGGACAAAATACATAATTCATTGTTCTCTCCACTCCCCTCCTCTCCCCTTCCCCAATAAACATGCGCACATGCACGAGTGCACACACACACACACACACACACACACAATAAATAACTGCTGTACAATGGCCTGCTGTGATCACCTATAGCCCTGACGGAAAACGCCATTATCCCTCTTCTCAGTCTCTTCAAAGCTGCACACACACACACACACAACACAGGTATTTTGCTGATCAAACTCCAGGCCTGGGCTGCTCTGCATCGAAACCCGACTTTGCTCTTTGCCAAAGTGACAAGGAGAACACCAAGACCTGCAGTGTGCTTCCAGAGTTAACAATGCATGCATAATCATCCACCTTCTCCATTGTCAATTATTTAGACTTCCAAGGAGAGGTACGCTGGTTAGGAGAGCACTGAGTTAATGCAGTATGAGTCAACGACAATGTGCTGTAAGGGCCGTAGCGCCCATTATGGCTATGTTCCATCTGAAGAATCAATACAAGACAGTTGGCCCCTGAGATCAAACATGAACCCAGAGACAGAGAGAGGGAGAGAGAGAAAGAAAGAGAGACCGGGGGGGGGGCGAGACAGAAAAAGGGGAGAGGGAAAGAGAGATGGGGAGACACATGAATAGTGAGAGAGAGAGAGAGAGAGAGAGAGAGAGAGAGTGAAGAAGTTAAGAAGACTGACTCACCATGAATGACTCCATGTTAGTGGTACAAGAACTAGCATGGGGAATCAGATAGTCACCTCTCAAAGGCGGTTTCTAGGCTCTAAGTGCTCAGTGCTCTGCAGGTGTGGCGTCAGAAGAACCACCAGTGGCCTCCAACAGCTACTGTACCAGACCTCCAGCTCGATATCTCTCATCCTCAGAAAACGTTTTCCAAACCCCCCCCAAAAAACGATTGAAACGACATGCAGAGAGTGAAGAGCATCAGACACATCAACATCATCCCCAAACATCCCTGTGACTGGCGGAAATCCCTTCCAAGAAACGGGATTAGGGGCAGAGTAGAGCGGGAGCAGCAAATCCACTTTGCATTGCCCTCGACCAGGGCACATTTCCCATCACTTTCTCTACAGAGCCAATACAGGTTCTCTCTCTCTCTGAGTGCTCGCTGACATGTCCCCTTCGTTCGCTATGGAGTTCACTATGAACTTCCCGCCAGTAATCTCCTCAGAGCATGGTTGCGTCCCAAGTCACATGCACCATATTCCCTTTAAAGTGCACTCTGTTTGACCAGAGCCCATAGGGTTTCGGTCAAAAGTAGCGCACTGGGGTGCCATTTGGGACGCAGGCCATAACTCAGAAAGCAAAGTGGACATGTAGTGTGGCTGTCGACGCCACTGGAGATTGTCACATGAAGAAAAGAAAAGAAAAACCTGACATGTCTAAGGTCTGGAGCCCACATGACAAAGTGTAGTAGTCAATAGCCGCCTATCAGGACAAAGCTTTGCTGAAGCAATCACTCCATCGAAATTCGCTGCTCAATTGTACTACCAAAGTACCCTCCGTGCCAAAACCCACAATACCATTCATCTCTATACTCTAGAGGGTTTGGGTTCAGAGGTCCCTGTTGTATTTTAGAGATGTAGAGACATTGATGGATTGGGTCCCGGCTATAGAGGAGTGTGTGAAATGCAATTATGAAGAGCGAGCAGGCAGGAATCCAAGGGGCGCCTAACCTCCTCACATGGAGGCGACCACAAACAACATGACATTCATTATAGGTGGTCAATTACTTCCTCTTATGGCAGTAGCATAATTGTTCCCGGGCTGTTTTCGGGGGTGGGGCATGTCAGTTTCAGAAAGAGGAGTCGTTGGGTTTTCCGTTCCGGGAAGAAAACCCTTCTTAACTCAATCAATGTGCTTTAAGCCTGTTGCGAGGGGAGGGGTCACCGGGCTGATGCATCCATCTAACCAACCACAACCCAATGAATCATAACCAATACATTGCCTCCTAACCGTACATTGTCTCTTCTTCTGTGGACATTAAGGGAGGTGAACGGCTCTAAAGGAAGAAAGTCCATAACGATGAAAGTCCCGCACTGGCCAATGAGGTGTCAAAGGTCACTGCAGGGTTCAAAGACTCACTGGAAGGTGGAAATGTGGGAGGGTTGAAGCATGTTGAATGCGCATAGCGTCAACCGACAGCAACAACGTAACCTTCATACATTCTTTACCTGTTGTCATATCTGAACAGCAATACAACAGGCGCAAGCTTTCCTTTCCTGTGACATTTGTTGATGCAAATAGCAATATATTTCTAGGTTTTAGGCTGCCTGTAGTGTGGCTGGAAATTAAAATCCATTTATAATGATTTCATTATCATTTAATTATTACATTTATATAGACTGTGGCTCCTAAACTGTAAAAAAAATAATAAAAAAAAAGGATATTTGGGAGATGAATGTTTTGTATGTATGAATCTGACCAGATTAGATTAATGAATGTTTTGTATGTATGAATCTGACCAGATTAGACTGATGAATGTTTTGTATGTATGAATCTGACCAGATTAGACTGATGAATGTTTTGTATGTATGAATCTGACCAGATTAGATTAATGAATGTTTTGTATGTATGAATCTGACCAGATTAGACTGATGAATGTTTTGTATGTATGAATCTGACCAGATTAGACTGATGAATGTTTTGTATGTATGAATCTGACCAGATTAGACTGATGAATGTTTTGTATGTATGAATCTGACCAGATTAGACTGATGAATGTTTTGTATGTATGAATCTGACCAGATTAGACTGATGAATGTTTTGTATGTATGAATCTGACCAGATTAGACTGATGAATGTTTTGTATGTATGAATCTGACCAGATTAGACTGATGAATGTTTTGTATGTATGAATCTGACCAGATTAGACTGATGAATGTTTTGTATGTATGAATCTGACCAGATTAGACTGATGAATGTTTTGTATGTATGAATCTGACCAGATTAGACTGATGAATGTTTTGTATGTATGAATCTGACCAGATTAGACTGATGAATGTTTTGTATGTATGAATCTGACCAGATTAGACTGATTAATGTTTTGTATGTATGAATCTGACCAGATTAGATTAATGAATGTTTTGTATCTATGAATCTGACCAGATTAGACTGATGAATGTTTTGTATGTATGAATCTGACCAGATTAGATTGATGAATGTTTTGTATGTATGAATCTGACCAGATTAGATTGATGAATGTTTTGTATGTATGAATCTGACCAGATTAGACTGATGAATGTTTTGTATGTATGAATCTGACCAGATTAGATTGATGAATGTTTTGTATGTATGAATCTGACCAGATTAGACTGATGAATGTTTTGTATGTATGAATCTGACCAGATTAGACTGATGAATGTTTTGTATGTATGAATCTGACCAGATTAGACTGATGAATGTTTTGTATGTATGAATCTGACCAGATTAGACTGATGAATGTTTTGTATGTATGAATCTGACCAGATTAGACTGATGAATGTTTTGTATGTATGAATCTGACCAGATTAGACTGATGAATGTTTTGTATGTATGAATCTGACCAGATTAGACTGATGAATGTTTTGTATGTATGAATCTGACCAGATTAGACTGATGAATGTTTTGTATGTATGAATCTGACCAGATTAGACTGATGAATGTTTTGTATGTATGAATCTGACCAGATTAGATTGATGAATGTTTTGTATGTATGAATCTGACCAGATTAGACTGATGAATGTTTTGTATGTATGAATCTGACCAGATTAGACTGATGAATGTTTTGTATGTATGAATCTGACCAGATTAGACTGATGAATGTTTTGTATGTATGAATCTGACCAGATTAGATTAATGAATGTTTTGTATGTATGAATCTGACCAGATTAGACTGATGAATGTTTTGTATGTATGAATCTGACCAGATTAGACTGATGAATGTTTTGTATGTATGATTCTGACCAGATTAGATTGATGAATGTTTTGTATGTATGAATCTGACCAGATTAGACTGATGAATGTTTTGTATGTATGAATCTGACCAGATTAGATTAATGAATGTTTTGTATGTATGAATCTGACCAGATTAGACTGATGAATGTTTTGTATGTATGAATCTGACCAGATTAGACTGATGAATGTTTTGTATGTATGAATCTGACCAGATTAGACTGATGAATGTTTTGTATGTATGAATCTGACCAGATTAGACTGATGAATGTTTTGTATGTATGAATCTGACCAGATTAGATTGATGAATGTTTTGTATGTATGAATCTGACCAGATTAGACTGATGAATGTTTTGTATGTATGAATCTGACCAGATTAGACTGATGAATGTTTTGTATGTATGAATCTGACCAGATTAGATTGAATGAATGTTTTGTATGTATGAATCTGACCAGATTAGACTGATGAATGTTTTGTATGTATGAATCTGACCAGATTAGACTGATGAATGTTTTGTATGTATGAATCTGACCAGATTAGACTGATGAATGTTTTGTATGTATGAATCTGACCAGATTAGACTGATGAATGTTTTGTATGTATGAATCTGACCAGATTAGACTGATGAATGTTTTGTATGTATGAATCTGACCAGATTAGATTGATGAATGTTTTGTATGTATGAATCTGACCAGATTAGACTGATGAATGTTTTGTATGTATGAATCTGACCAGATTAGATTGATGAATGTTTTGTATGTATGAATCTGACCAGATTAGACTGATGAATGTTTTGTATGTATGAATCTGACCAGATTAGACTGATGAATGTTTTGTATGTATGAATCTGACCAGATTAGACTGATGAATGTTTTGTATGTATGAATCTGACCAGATTAGACTGATGAATGTTTTGTATGTATGAATCTGACCAGATTAGATTGATGAATGTTTTGTATGTATGAATCTGACCAGATTAGATTGATGAATGTTTTGTATGTATGAATCTGACCAGATTAGACTGATGAATGTTTTGTATGTATGAATCTGACCAGATTAGACTGATGAATGTTTTGTATGTATGAATCTGACCAGATTAGACTGATGAATGTTTTGTATGTATGAATCTGACCAGATTAGACTGATGAATGTTTTGTATGTATGAATCTGACCAGATTAGACTGATGAATGTTTTGTATGTATGAATCTGACCAGATTAGACTGATGAATGTTTTGTATGTATGAATCTGACCAGATTAGATTAATGAATGTTTTGTATGTATGAATCTGACCAGATTAGACTGATGAATGTTTTGTATGTATGAATCTGACCAGATTAGATTGATGAATGTTTTGTATGTATGAATCTGACCAGATTAGATTGATGAATGTTTTGTATGTATGAATCTGACCAGATTAGACTGATGAATGTTTTGTATGTATGAATCTGACCAGATTAGATTGATGAATGTTTTGTATGTATGAATCTGACCAGATTAGACTGATGAATGTTTTGTATGTATGAATCTGACCAGATTAGACTGATGAATGTTTTGTATGTATGAATCTGACCAGATTAGACTGATGAATGTTTTGTATGTATGAATCTGACCAGATTAGACTGATGAATGTTTTGTATGTATGAATCTGACCAGATTAGACTGATGAATGTTTTGTATGTATGAATCTGACCAGATTAGACTGATGAATGTTTTGTATGTATGAATCTGACCAGATTAGACTGATGAATGTTTTGTATGTATGAATCTGACCAGATTAGACTGATGAATGTTTTGTATGTATGAATCTGACCAGATTAGACTGATGAATGTTTTGTATGTATGAATCTGACCAGATTAGACTGATGAATGTTTTGTATGTATGAATCTGACCAGATTAGACTGATGAATGTTTTGTATGTATGAATCTGACCAGATTAGACTGATGAATGTTTTGTATGTATGAATCTGACCAGATTAGACTGATGAATGTTTTGTATGTATGAATCTGACCAGATTAGATTAATGAAAGTTTTGTATGTATGAATCTGACCAGATTAGACTGATGAATGTTTTGTATGTATGAATCTGACCAGATTAGATTGATGAATGTTTTGTATGTATGAATCTGACCAGATTAGATTGATGAATGTTTTGTATGTATGAATCTGACCAGATTAGACTGATGAATGTTTTGTATGTATGATTCTGACCAGATTAGATTGATGAATGTTTTGTATGTATGAATCTGACCAGATTAGACTGATTAATGTTTTGTATGTATGAATCTGACCAGATTAGACTGATGAATGTTTTGTATGTATGAATCTGACCAGATTAGATTAATGAATGTTTTGTATGTATGAATCTGACCAGATTAGACTGATGAATGTTTTGTATGTATGAATCTGACCAGATTAGACTGATGAATGTTTTGTATGTATGAATCTGACCAGATTAGATTGATGAATGTTTTGTATGTATGAATCTGACCAGATTAGATTGATGAATGTTTTGTATGTATGAATCTGACCAGATTAGACTGATGAATGTTTTGTATGTATGATTCTGACCAGATTAGATTGATGAATGTTTTGTATGTATGAATCTGACCAGATTAGACTGATGAATGTTTTGTATGTATGAATCTGACCAGATTAGACTGATGAATGTTTTGTATGTATGAATCTGACCAGATTAGATTAATGAATGTTTTGTATGTATGAATCTGACCAGATTAGACTGATGAATGTTTTGTATGTATGAATCTGACCAGATTAGACTGATGAATGTTTTGTATGTATGAATCTGACCAGATTAGACTGATGAATGTTTTGTATGTATGAATCTGACCAGATTAGACTGATGAATGTTTTGTATGTATGAATCTGACCAGATTAGATTGATGAATGTTTTGTATGTATGAATCTGACCAGATTAGACTGATGAATGTTTTGTATGTATGAATCTGACCAGATTAGACTGATGAATGTTTTGTATGTATGAATCTGACCAGATTAGACTGATGAATGTTTTGTATGTATGAATCTGACCAGATTAGACTGATGAATGTTTTGTATGTATGAATCTGACCAGATTAGACTGATGAATGTGTTGTATGTATGAATCTGACCAGATTAGACTGATGAATGTTTTGTATGTATGAATCTGACCAGATTAGACTGATGAATGTTTTGTATGTATGAATCTGACCAGATTAGATTGATGAATGTTTTGTATGTATGAATCTGACCAGATTAGACTGATGAATGTTTTGTATGTATGAATCTGACCAGATTAGACTGATGAATGTTTTGTATGTATGAATCTGACCAGATTAGACTGATGAATGTTTTGTATGTATGAATCTGACCAGATTAGATTGATGAATGTTTTGTATGTATGAATCTGACCAGATTAGATTGATGAATGTTTTGTATGTATGAATCTGACCAGATTAGATTGATGAATGTTTTGTATGTATGAATCTGACCGAACCAGATTAGACTGATGAATGTTTTGTATGTATGAATCTGACCAGATTAGACTGATGAATGTTTTGTATGTATGAATCTGACCGAACCAGATTAGACTGATGAATGTTTTGTATGTATGAATCTGACCAGATTAGACTGATGAATGTTTTGTATGTATGAATCTGACCAGATTAGATTGATGAATGTTTTGTATGTATGAATCTGACCAGATTAAATTGATGAATGTTTTGTATGTATGAATCTGACCAGATTAGATTGATGAATGTTTTGCATGTATGAATCTGACCGAACCAGATTAGACTGATGAATGTTTTGTATGTATGAATCTGACCAGATTAGACTGATGAATGTTTTGTATGTATGAATCTGACCAGATTAGATTGATGAATGTTTTGTATGTATGAATCTGACCAGATTAGACTGATGAATGTTTTGTATGTATGAATCTGACCAGATTAGACTGATGAATGTTTTGTATGTATGAATCTGACCAGATTAGATTGATGAATGTTTTGTATGTATGAATCTGACCAGATTAGACTGATGAATGTTTTGTATGTATGAATCTGACCAGATTAGACTGATGAATGTTTTGTATGTATGAATCTGACCAGATTAGATTGATGAATGTTTTGTATGTATGAATCTGACCAGATTAAATTGATGAATGTTTTGTATGTATGAATCTGACCAGATTAGATTGATGAATGTTTTGTATGTATGAATCTGACCGAACCAGATTAGACTGATGAATGTTTTGTATGTATGAATCTGACCAGATTAGATTAATGAATGTTTTGTATGTATGAATCTGACCGAACCAGATTAGACTGATGAATGTTTTGTATGTATGAATCTGACCAGATTAGATTGATGAATGTTTTGTATGTATGAATCTGACCAGATTAGACTGATGAATGTTTTGTATGTATGAATCTGACCAGATTAGACTGATGAATGTTTTGTATGTATGAATCTGACCAGATTAGATTGATGAATGTGTTGTATGTATGAATCTGACCAGATTAGACTGATGAATGTTTTGTATGTATGAATCTGACCAGATTAGATTGATGAATGTTTTGTATGTATGAATCTGACCAGATTAGATTGATGAACGCTACCTGATAATACATTCCCAAAAGAACAGAACAGAAAAATAAACACTATTTCATCTGAAAACGGACACGTTAGCACATCAAAGGGATTGTTGAAAGGAGAACATCCCATCCCTAAACTCTATGGGCGAGGCATTTAGACAAGGACGTCAATGTGCCTCCCCCTCGTCTCAAATAGATATTCAACTTAGGTAAACATTCACACACCACCAGCCAGGTAGCTAGAATTTTCATAGATTTGTCTTCTAGTGATGGACTTTAGCAGACTGCCATTTAGTAGCTCACTGGCTGGTAGTGGTCCTCTGTGCACTGCATCCTGTGGCTGATTTGTGGTTAGACTAGTAACCGGAAGGTTGCAGGTTCAAATCCCCGAGCTGACAAGGTACAAATCTGTCGTTCTGCCCCTGAACAGGCAGTTAACCCACTGTTCCTAGGCCGTCATTGAAAATAAGAATTTGTTCTTAACTGACTTGCCTAGTTAAATAAAGGTAAAATAAATACAATTTGGCACACACACAGAGAGAGAGAGAGAGAGAGAGAGATCACAATAAGCTCTCACAGTCTCACTGCAGAATTAGATGTTCATCCACGTTCTCCAAACGTCAAATTTCAAATTGCTCCAAACATCACATTTCAAAGTTAAGGGTTAAGTTTGGGCACTCATTTCAACTGGTTAAGGTAAGGGTTAAGGTTTGGGCACTCATTCCAACTGGTTAAGGTAAGGGTTAAGGTTTGGGATAGGGTAAAAAAAGAGACTGGGTTCGAACACGGAACCTTCTGATGGGAATCCTTGACAGTAATAGGGCTCACTGTTGCATTTCCTGGCGTCCTCAGCACATGGGATAGAAGTCCAATTTCGACATCAACCTTGAACAATCTCCCTCGAGATTATGCATTTATTTGATGTCAAAAACCATGGACAACCAAACACAAATACTACCAAGTGCCTTTTCACATATATTGTATGAAAACTGTGATGTAGCCTTTAAACATGTTCTCAACATAACCGCCTTCAGATTCTGTTTGTGTAACAAATGGCACCCTATGGGCCCTGGTCAAAAGTGTACACTATATATTTAACTACGCAAGTCAGTTAAGAACAAATTCTTATTTACATGACGGCCTACCGGGGAACTTGTCGTTCTGCCCCTGCCTTGTTCAGATCCACAGATTTCTTTCCTTGTCAGCTCGGGGATTCAATCAAGCAACCTTTTGGTTACTGGCCCAACGCTCTAACTGCCGCCCCACTTTACAGGGAATAGGGTGCCATTTGGGATACAAGTGCTGCGTAACAATCGGTGTCCTGTTGGACAAGAGGAGGACAATCTGAGCAGCAAACAAATGAGCAGACGATGGATAGATAGGAATTTCATAAAACACACACACACACACACACACACACACACATTGACTCTCACTCACACACACTCACTCACACGCATGCACAAACACTCACTCACATGCATGCACACACACTGACTCTCTCACACACACACGCTGTCTCACGCACGCACACACACAAACACACACAGACAGAAGGGGGCCACATGGTCTCACCACCAAAGGATCAGCATATGGATCAACGTCCATGCTGCTGCCTCTGTCTGCACAGATAAGCTATATGGCCCACAGAAAAATCTGCATCCCAAATGAAACCCTATTCCCTAAAGTGCACTATATAGGAATTAGGATGTAATTTGGGAGACATAATCTGGCCTAGCTAGCATGTGATGGGCAGAAACAATACTGGTAAGCCCTCCCCTCCCTCACATGCCATAGTGCTCCCCAAGGCAATTTAGCATGAGGCCACCACAGACACATCTAGGGTGCCACTTGGGACGCACCCTTAGCACCCTCAAAGCAACATAGTAGGCTTTGAGTTTTTTTTAAACGTACCCGGCCAGGCGCGATAAATTATCAGGGATCGGCCGGCATGGTCTGCCTGTGCTTGGGGAGATAATGTCGGTCCTTTCAGCACACGCGGGTAGCAGCCACACTGAGTTCGACAGGTTCTGTCTGTGTTTTTCCCTCTTCTCTCGATCAATGGCGATTACCAGAGACATAGGGACAGGCTCGTCTCATTCAGGCAAAGCGAAGTGCATAGTGGTACGTCACAAGCTGTGTTGGTTGACCTTTTGAACCTTTTGGGGTAGCACTTTATTTTACAGTGAAGGAATTACCATGTATTTACGAACAAACGGTATTACAACAAATGATATTGCCCTTCGCCACACAAAACATCCAACTCAGTAGGTTAGTTCATGATCTCACTGGATTATTGAAGACCAGGTCACACATTGCCCATACACAAAGTATGAACCTTACAGTACGTAGTTAGGGCACCCAGAAATCAGAAGTGACACAGTAAAACAGAAATTAGAAATGTATAACCTATGAACCACTGATAAACACCCTTTGTGGCAGAAAGTACATATTCATACCACAAAATGTTCTAGTAAAAAAACAGGTCAATACCATTGGAACAAGCATTGCAAAATAAAGTGCTACGTTTGTTTTTTACTGTGTGTTTTTTATTTATTTTATTTTATTTCACCTTTATTTAACCAGGTAGGCAAGTTGAGAACAAGTTCTCATTTACAATTGCGACCTGGCCAAGATAAAGCAAAGCAGTTCGACACATACAACGACACAGAGTTACACACGGAGTAAAACAAACATACAGTCAATAATACAGTATAAACAAGTCTATATACGATGTGAGCAAATGAGGTGAGATAAGGAAGGTAAAGGCAAAAAAAGGCCATGGTGGCAAAGTAAATACAATATAGCAAGTAAAACACTGGAATGGTAGATTTGCAGTGGAAGAATGTGCAAAGTAGAAAAAAAAATAATGGGGTGCAAAGGAGCAAAATAAATGAATAAATAAAATAAATACAGTAGGGAAAGAGGTAGTTGTTTGGGCTAAATTATAGGTGGGCTATGTACAGGTGCAGTAATCTGTGAGCTACTCTGACAGTTGGTGCTTAAAGCTAGTGAGGGGGATAAGTGTTTCCAGTTTCAGAGATTTTTGTAGTTCGTTCCAGTCATTGGCAGCAGAGAACTGTAAGGAGAGGCGGCCAAAGAAAGAATTGGTTTTGGGGGTGACCAGAGAGATATACCTGCTGAAGCGCGTGCTACAGGTGGGTGATGCTATGGTGACCAGTGAGCTGAGATAAGGGGGGACTTTACCTAGCACGGTCTTGTAGATGACATGGAGCCAGTGGATTTGGCGACGAGTATGAAGCGAGGGCCAGCCAACGAGAGCGTACAGGTCGCAATGGTGGGTAGTATTTGGGCTTTGGTGACAAAACTGATTGCACTGTGATAGACTGCATCCAATTTGCTGAGTAGGGTATTGGAGGCCACTTTGTAAATGACATCGCCGAAGTCGAGGATTGGTAGGATGGTCAGCTTTACAAGGGTGTGTTTGGAAGCATGAGTGAAGGATGCTTGGTTGCGAAATAGGAAGCCAATTCTAGATTTAACTTTGGATTGGAGATGTTTGATGTGGGTCTGGAAGGAGAGTTTACAGTCTAACCAGACACCTAGGTATTTGTAGTTGTCCACATATTCTAAGTCAGATCCGGCCAGAGTAGTGATGTTGGACAGGCGGGCAGGTGCAGGCAACGATCGGTTGAAGAGCATGCATTTAGTTTTACTTGTATTTAAGAGCAATTGGAGGCCACGGAAGGAGAGTTGTATGACATTGAAGCTTGCCTGGAGGGTTGTTAACACAGTGTCCAAAGAAGGGCCAGAAGTATACAGAATGGTGTCGTCTGCGTAGAGGTGGATCAGAGACTCACCAACAGCAAGTGCGACATCATTGATGTATACAGAGAAGAGAGTCGGTCCAAGAATTTAACCCTGTGGCACCCCCATAGAGACTGCCAGAGGTCCGGACAGCAGACCCTCCGATTTGACACACTGAACTCTATCAGAGAAGTAGTTGGTGAACCAGGCGAGGCAACCATCTGAGAAACCAAGGCTGTCGAGTCTGCCGATGAGGATGTGGTGATTGACAGAGTCGAAAGCCCTGGCCAGATCAATGAATACGGCTGCACAGTAATGTTTCTTATCGATGGCGGTTAAGATATCGTTTAGGACCTTGAGCGTGGCTGAGGTGCACCCATGACCAGCTCTGAAACCAGATTGCATAGCAGAGAAGGTATGGTGAGATTCGAAATGGTCGGTAATCTGTTTGTTGACTTGGCTTTCGAAGACCTTAGAAAGGGAGGGTAGGATAGATATAGGTCTGTAGCAGTTTGGGTCAAGAGTGTCCCCCCCTTTGAAGAGGGGGATGACCGCAGCTGATTTCCAATCTTTGGGAATCTCAGTCGACACAAAAGAGAGGTTGAACAGGCTAGTAATAGGGGTGGCAACAATTTCGGCAGATAATTTTAGAAAGAAAGGGTCCAGATTGTCTAGCCCGGCTGATTTGTAGGGGTCCAGATTTTGCAGCTCTTTCAGAACATCAGCTGACTGGATTTGGGAGAAGGAGAAATGGGGAAGGCTTGGGCGAGTTGCTGTGGGGGGTGCAGTGCTGTTGACCGGGGTAGGAGTAGCCAGGTGGAAAGCATGGCCAGCCGTAGGAAAATGCATATTGAAATTCTCAATTATAGTGGATTTATCAGTGGTGACAGTGTTTCCTATCTTCAGTGCAGTGGGCAGCTGGGAGGAGGTGTTCTTATTCTCCATGGACTTTACAGTGTCCCAGAACTTTTTTGAGTTAGTGTTGCAGGAGGCAAATTTCTGCTTGAAAAAGCTAGCCTTGGCTTTTCTAACTGCCTGTGTATATTGGTTTCTAGCTTCCCTGAACAGCTGCATATCACGGGGGCTGTTCGATGCTAATGCAGAACGCCATAGGATGTTTTTGTGTTGGTTAAGGGCAGTCAGGTCTGGGGAGAACCAAGGGCTATATCTGTTCCTGGTTCTACATTTCTTGAATGGGGCATGCTTATTTCAGATGGTTAGGAAGGCATTTAAAAAAACACCAGGCATCCTCTACTGACGGGATGAGATCAATATCCTTCCAGGATACCCCGGCCAGGTCGATTAGAAAGGCCTGCACGCTGAAGTGTTTCAGGGAGCGTTTGACAGTGATGAGTGGAGGTTGTTTGACCGCTGACCCATTACGGATGCAGGCAATGCGGCAGTGATCGCTGAGATCTTGGTTGAAGACAGCAGAGGTGTATTTAGAGGGCAAGTTGGTTAGGATGATATCTATGAGGGTGCCCGTGTTTAAGGCTTTGGGGAGGTACCTGGTAGGTTCATTGATAATTTGTGTGAGATTGAGGGCATCAAGTTTAGATTGTAGGATGGCTGGGGTGTTAAGCATGTTCCAGTTTAGGTCGCCTAGCAGCACGAGCTCTGAAGATAGATGGGGGGCAATCAGTTCACATATGGTGTCCAGAGCACAGCTGGGGGCAGAGGGTGGTCTATAGCTGGCGGCAACAGTGAGAGACTTGTTTTTAGAGCGGTGGATTTTTAAAAGTACAAGTTCAAATTGTTTGGATACAGACCTGGATAGTAGGACAGAACTCTGCAGGTTATCTTTGCAGTAGATTGCAACACCGCCCCCTTTGGCAGTTCAATCTTGCCTGAAAATGTTGTCGTTTGGGATGAAAATTTCAGAATTTTTGGTGGTCTTCCTAAGCCAGGATTCAGACACAGCTAGAGCATCCGGGTTGGCAGAGTGTGCTAAAGCAGTGAATAAAACAAACTTAGGGAGGAGGCTTCTAATGTTAACATGCATGAAACCAAGGCTATTACGGTTACAGAAGACATCAAAAGAGAGCGCCTGGGGAATAGGAGTGGAGCTAGGCACTGCAGGGCCTGGATTCACCTCTACATCGCCAGAGGAACAGAGGAGGAGTAGGATAAGGGTACGGCTAAAAGCAATATGAATTGGTCGTCTAGAACGTCTGGAACAGAGAGTAAAAGGAGGTTTCTGGGCGCGATAAAATAGCTTCAAGGTATAATGTACAGACAAAGGTATGGTAGGATGTGAATACAGTGGAGGTAAACCTAGGTATTGAGTGATGATGAGAGAGATATTGTCTCTAGAAACATCATTGAAACCAGGAGATGCCATCGCATGTGTGGGTGGTGGAACTAATAGGTTGGATAAGATATAGTGAGCAGGACTAGAGGCTCTACAGTGAAATAAGCAGAACAGCAATGGACAAGGCATATTGACATTAAGGAGAGGCATGCTTAGTCGAGTGATCAAAAGGGTCCAGTGAGTAGTGAGGTTGGTTGGGGTCACGGCGATATAGACAGCTAGCCAGGCCATCGGTAGCAAGCTAGCATAGGATGGAGGTCTGTTATTAGCCACCTCGTGCGTTTCCGTCGGTAGGATTAGTGGGGTTCCGTGTGGTAGAGGGGATGAATCCAATTCGAAAAAAAATAAAAATAGATATAGTTATAGAGGCCCAAGAAAAAAATGATAAAATAAAATAAATTGTTTCAAGTTTCAAGTCGTTTGGTGTAACCACGCGGCTCAGACTTCCTTTAGCTTCCACCTTCCATTCCATCAAAATCTTAACTCAATTACAGGCACAATAATTGACTAAAATAATTATAGAGAAGTTTGAAAAACGTTCCATGATAATAGACAAGCTAATTAAAAATGGTTGTTGACTTTGTTAAGGACTCTCATTAAGGTCTATAGAAATGATGGTTAAGTCCATCACTTTTAATTCATTACGTTTCCAAATGAAAAGAAAACAAATCCACACAAAACAAATCCACAGAGAAATAACTATGATTATCTGCATTAGGAGGACGTTTGATTGATGCGGTGAGTTCTTCTATTACTGGAGGGAGTGAGATAAGACACCCACGCCAACTCAACTCACCCATGGCAACAGCGTTCTCCTTCCAGGCAGAGAAACGAACAACACATAAAACAACTGATAATGCTGCAGGACTATAGAGGAGCTTTATGGAAAGACGAGCAGGGTATATTATGGATCAAAATAGGGCTTAGGTGGTGGGTGTTGTCATGGGTGTGGCCAATGGCGTGGTCGGTGACCGGAAACTTTACCGGCCCTCCCGTTGGCTTCAGTGACAAAATTGAGCTGGGGGACCGATGCCATTACAAAAACAAATAGACGAAAACAATCGAATTTTAGATTCTCCGTAACTGTCTAGTTTTTATTTTGGTGATTGTTAGTTCTCAAAGATGAAAAATATATACAGTACCAGTCAAAAGTTTGGACACACCTACCCATTCAAGGGTTTTTCTTTATTTTTTACAATTTTATACATTGTAGAATAATAGTGAAGACATCAAAACTATGAAATAACACACATGGAATAATGTAGTAACCAAAAGTGTTAAACAAATCCAAATATATTTGAGATTTGAGATACTTCAAAGTAGCCACCCTTTGCCTTGATGAAAGCTTTGCACACTCTAACATTGTTAATGTCTTCCTTTGTTTAAATTCTTTCATTTTGACAAGGTGTGGCGCTAATTTGGCAAGATTGAAGTTTGTGATTAAATTGAATGTGTTTTTTTTCCCAATAATTAGTGTATGTATTTTGGTTCGAGTTTTGTATGTGCTTGAATTTTGTTTGGAGCCAGTTGTTCTAAAGGGTCACTCTCTGGGTTGTGGTGTTTGCACAAGAGAGCCTTGTGATGATAATATTATGGAGTGCACAGGGACATCTCCCAAGTTCTGCCCTGCAGGCTAGGTTTGGGGCATTTCTGTGCACACCTAGAATATTTGTACAACATTCCAGGTGTATTAAATAATTTAAGCCCCAATCTTATGGCCATCTAAACCGCACAGATGAATTTATAGTCAGACCAGGGTAAGTATAGATGGTGGTGTGTGTTTTTCTCTTTTCTCACTTACATCAGGCTTACTTTCAAGTTGTACTTTTTAATGAGAGATAAAAAAGTTATATTTTTGAATGTGCCACCATTCGTTAGAGATGAAGTGTTGGAGTGAGAATTCTCTTGTCATGGTCAAATTGTATCCACAATAAAAAAAAAGTCATTTTTGGATGCAAATCTCCTTTGTTGAAACATGTGTCTCATAGGAGACAGGTGCACATGATTTTAAAGAAGGATACTGATGAACTGAATTTAGTGTTCAGTTTTAAGACTGACGGAAACAATTATGTTTTCTACGCTTCTACTGAATCAATGAAATGCTTTGGCTGTGGAAGAGAGGGGCATCTGGTACATTATTGTCCCCGAGAACGAGCGTGCAGAGCCCGGTAGCAGCTCTAGCGCTGGTGCAGCTAATGCATCACCGCGAAGGGATGAACACACTAAGGGTGCAGCTGGAAGGGAGGAGGTGGGCAGATGTGGTTGGAAAAGTAGGAGAGGAGAGCGGGGTGGCAACGGTGGCAATTGTGGGTGGATCAGAGCAAAGAGGGAGGGGAAACAGCTGGTGAGAATGCGACTAGTGTCGCTGAGTCGTTGCTGGAAAATGAAAGCGGAGTCGAAGAGGAGATTGAAACAACGGAAAATGAAGCAGCTGCACCGAGGGTTAAGAGGAGGAATTTAAGGGGTGATGAAGGGTCTAATTCCAAGAGGAAGGTGGAGATTGATAAACACATAGAAATGTTGAAAATTAAGTTGTGGCAACAGGAGTGTGTGTGGGTGGGTGGGGGGGGGGCAGTGGTGTGTAGTCATAAAAGCTCAAAAAGTGGGGGTGTGGCTATCCTGTTCTCACAAGGTTATTTGCCTTTGTCATATGAGTTTGAGGAGGTAGTTGAGGGGAGGTTATTAAAAGTTAGAGCGAGGGATGAAAACATCACTATGTGTTTAATAAATGTATATGCTCCAGTAGTGGCAGTTGAGAGGGTATGTTTTATAGAGACATTATCAAATACAATTGAGAAATGTAACACTGAGGATTATTTATTTCTTGCTGGGGATTTTAACTGCACAGTCAGTGATTTAGATAGACAAAACTCTTGGTAGGCAAACTCAGACCAACGTGCAGCATGCTTAGCGTTCCACATTTTATTAAAGTGAAACAACCAACAAAAACAATAAAGAAACGAACAACCATGATGTACAATTGACGTGCTCTCATGCAACAACAAAAAATACAAAATCCCACAACCACAGTGGGGAAAAGGCTGCCTAAATATGATTCCCAATCAGAGACAACGATAGACAGCTGCCTCTGATTGGGAACCATACCAGGCCAACATAGAAATAAAAAAAACTAGAGTACCCACCCTAGGTCACACCCTGACCTAACCAAAATAGAGAATAAAATGTCTCTCTAAGGTCAGGGCGTGACACTGGCCAGGTTAGAGGTTTTATTGTTTTGAGCATCAATCTCAGGTCTGTAAATCAAGTGTGATAACCCCAATGAGATTTTCTGATCATTATTTAATAACAGAGGTGGTGTACATTAACGCTGTAAAACCCCAAAGTGCATACTGGCATTTTATTATAACTACATTGAGTGATGCTCACTTCAGGAAATGCTTTCGTTTTTTCTGGAAGAGGTGGAGGTCTCAAAAGGCCAGTTTTGGACCCGTTCAACAGGGGTGGGATAATTTAGGGAAAATACAGATTCAACAGTTCTGTAATCAAAACATGATGAATGTCACCGGGGATATCACCAGATCAATGTACGCCTTAGAGCCTGAAATAGTGGAACTCCCGACGTTGATTGAGACCACAGGAGATCGAGGCCATACTCGGGCCCTCAAGAGAAAGAAAAAGCCACATTGGCAGACTTGCTGGGTATCAGAGCACAGGGGGCATTGGTGGGAAGTAAGTTTTAGGGAATCTCTGAAATGGATGACTCATCCAAATTTTTCTTCTTCGGGTTAAGAGAAAAAGAACGGACAAAGAAGAATTTGACAGAGAGCACAGCAGTTGCGTTTTAAATATGTTCATCACACACAATACCGTAATGGCTAGCGTATTCTTCTCACGTCACAGTTTGCTTGAAACGGCCCACTGGCTTTCCCTGCAAAATCAATAAAGCTCATATTTGAAAATAATATTTTAGTTCTCTAAACAACATTACTACAGACCATAGAAATATAATTACTAGAACAGGAATCCACATTCAGAGTTTCTATCCCGTTAACTCATTATATTTCTATGTTACCGACCATCTCTTAGCTGTAGGCTGGTGGAGTGTATCGTGATTTGGTAGTCAATATGAGTGTACATTTAGCTTTATTATCAATGAATGGGTCTATGAGTGAGTGTCATAGCGTATGTGTGTAGTAAGTCTGCATTCTGCAGTTGCGTAGGAGGAGGCTGATGAGGGAAGGACAGCCCCTAATAATGCCTGGAATGGAGTGCTTGGTATGATATATTTACCACGGGTCCATTTTATTCCATTGTAGCCTTTACGATGTGAGCCCGTCCTCAGATTTAAAGCACAACCAGCCACCACTGGTTCGTGTTCATGCGTTTACGCCACGCCACGCCAGAAAGGAAAAGGACTCTTCAGCCATGTACATCTCTACGGGTTCAGCTCATGTGGCTCTGAAGTAAAGGACCACAGACTACAGCAGCAGACTGGAGGGGCTGAAAACAGAGGCAGCGGCCGCTCACTATGCCTCTGAGAGAGACTGAATTCACCATCAATGGGGCCAAGTCACTCATGTGTAAAGTACAGCACAGCAGCAGTCCCTCCTCTAACCTCCACAGGGGCCCGGGGACAAAGACTCCCCTTCCCCAAGGAGCCACAACGGGGGACGGCTACAGCCCAGCTAAAACAGCCAAGGTCCGCTATAACACAGAAAAGATTACAGCCTCCGCGTGTTGTGATTTTTGTGCAACTCAAAAGGGATTTCTATGGGGGAGTTTTGGTACAACTGGTGACCGGGGGAAAGCAGCTTGGCAGCCTGTTGACGGGGAGTGAAAGTCTTCTGGCCGACTAGGGTGAATTATGTCTGCATATGCTGCACTTCTACTTCTGCGCGCACACACACACACACACACACACAGAGGGCATAAGGGGAAAAGAATGGGACATTAACAGATGGTCCGGTGCGCTTTTAATTACTGTCCCCGATGGCCAAAGTGCTAACGCTGTGGTTCCCCCAGATTAGAGCGACGCAAGAGAGAACACCGAGCCGTAATGGCTGAACTTTAGTTTCTCTTATTCTACGTTTTATTACCTCTTTCTGCACTAAGAGCATGTTGAAAACTCGGCCTTGTGCTACTGCAGAGGTACGGTAATGTTGATGAGGATTCAAACCACAGGGCCGGATTCCAAAGCCTTGAAAAAAATTGCTGTAGATTAACTTTCTTGGGTAGAGTATGTTATAATATAGCAATCCGTTAAGATTTTCCATTGATGCAGTGGCTGTGTCTCCTGTGCTGGAGCTGGGGGCCAGGCAGCAGACACTGTCATTGTCATGATCAGGCAGTCATCTCCTTGTCTGTCCGTCTGGGTCCTGGCTCGGGTTTACGATGTGTGAAGGCAAACACGCAGGCCTGACCTGAACACTTCAGTGTGTGACCGTGATAGTGGCTAGCACACACACACACACACACATAATCCCCTCCAGTCTGAGGGTTGTCAAATGCCTCGGAGATGTCCTGTGTACTTAAGAGGTGTTACCGGGACTCTTCATTTGACACACTTGTCCACTCCACTCATTTGGGGGGGAGGGGGTGATATAAGACTGGGCATTTGTGTCGGCTCTATTCATGTAAGGTGACTGGCTAAAAGGAGCTCGGTAACAGTGGATTCTCTGCTTTGTCTTCCAGCCCGCTTTAGCACAGCCTTGAACGCTAGAGCCTGATAACATGCATGTGGAAGCCATATCAGCCACGGTGTGGAGCTGGATAATCTAGCCAGTATCAGATATCCTAGGATTCCAAATGGACTGGATAGGTGCTGGCAATTGGGGCTATTTATTTATTTATTTAGGCCTATTTAATTGACCATTTATTTTACAAGTTAAAATGCTTATTTACAATGACCACCTGGCCTGGCTATCTGTACGTCTGAGCCTGTCCGCCTCTCTCCATGCCTCCCTTGCTCCCTCATTCCCTCTCTGCCTACCCCTCCCTCCCTTCTCTACTGTACTGACCTACTCCACAAAGGTTCACCGAGTCTCTCCAGCGTCCAGAGGTTGGACTGTTGACCGTTACCCAGAGTTCCTGGCCTTGTCTCTGCTAATCAGTCAAGCCCTCTCCAGACAGACGAGGTCCACTCAGGCCGCTGACCTCTTAGCGCGTAGAGCCCACAATGATATATTATCATTACATCCTAATTGTTACATGGTTTAGAGACCTAAGGGAATATGACTATAGATGATTATTACAATAAAGACAAATATGATTGTATGAAGATGATTACAATGTTATTAGAGTGCTGGCTCAGCCTGTACTCTGTAGGCTACTTCATGTCCATGTTCAGGCTCCTGTTTAAAAGAGCAGGTCATAATCCCTCTAGTGTCGTCTCGTGGCATGCAGAGGTTAAGATGCCTGTGTTTTCCTCCCTCTTCTCTGCAGTCTCTCTCTTTATTTCCCTTCAGTCTCGCTCAGTCCAGATGTTTACACACTTCCATGGCAGCTGAGTTGACTTCCCGGTCGGACAGGCTCATGGTGAGCTACCCAGTAGGAGTGTCAGTGTTGGCGTGCGTCCCAAATGGAACCCTATTCCCCATTTAGCGCACTTCTTTTGACCAGAGCCCTATGGTATTCCCCTATGGGCCCTGGTAAAAGGTAGTGCACTACATAGGGAATAGAGTTCCAGTCGGGACAAATGCACTGTACTACTCCATCAGCAGCAGGCGGCGGTGCTAGCTAGCTAACAGGGAAGGCTGCTGTATAATACATGGGCCTGCTATCTCCTGCACTGTCAGGTGGTATAGCTAGCAGGCTCTCTGGGAGTCTCTGGAGGCGAGGCTTTTATATTCCCCGGCTGAGAGCAACACTAAATCATCCAAATTGACAAGGCAAAAAAATCTAGCGCGTCCCCGTTCATATCCCGAAAGCAGTTCTCCCCGCACTCGTACCGGGCAAGATAAAGTAGCTTCCCGATTGTGCTGATTCCTCCGAGCTCGGGTTCGCAAAGGCAAACCGTGCCTCCGTTTGCGAGGCAGAGGGAGACATTGATACAGCAGAACAGCAGCGAATGCTGTCTTCATGCTGTATCAATCGCCTCGGTTTGCTCTCAAATGGCACCCTGTTTCCCTATAGGGCTCTGTTCAAAAGGAGTGCACTATGTAGGGAATAGGGTGCCATTTGGGACTCAGGCCATCGGCTAGCGCTCACGATGACCAGGGATGGCCATGTCTCTGTACACAGTACAGCTACAAATGAACCAAGCTAATTGATATTAGTAACCTGCAGGGCCTTCAGAAAGTATTCACACCCCTTGATTTTTGCCACATTTTGTTGTTTTTGGATTTACGCTTTTAGACATTTGTACAAATTAATCAAAAACAAAAAGGTGAAATGTCTTGAATAAATAAGTATTCAACCCCTTAGTTGTGGCACTCCTAAATAAGTTCAGGAGTACAAATATGCTTAACAAGTCACATAATTCGTCTCATGAACTCACTCTGTGTGCAATAATAGTGTCATACATGATTTTTTTATGACTACCTCACCTCTGTACCCCACACATACAATTTATCTGTAAGGTCCCTCAGTCGAGCAGTGAACTTTAGACACAGATTCAACCACAAAGACCAGGGATGTTTTACAATGCCTCACAAAGAAGAGCGCCTACTGGTAGAGGAGTAAAAAAAACAGACATTGAATATCCATTTTACCATGGTGAAGTTATTAATTACACTTTGGATGGTGTATCAATACACACAGACACTGCAAATATACAGGTGTCCTTTCTAACTCAGTTGCCGGAGAGGAAGGAAACCGCTCGCCATGAGGCCAATGGTGACTTTAAAACAGTTACAGTTTAATGGCTGTGACAGGAGAAAACTGAGGATGGATCAACAACATTGTAGTTACTCCACAATACTAACCTAAATGACACAACACATCACTGAGTACCACTCTTCATATTTTCAAGTATGGTTGTGGCTGCATCATGTGCTGGGTATGCTTGTCATCAGACTAGGGAGGTTTTTTGTTGTTGTTGATAAAAATAAGAACAGGCAAAATCCTACAGGAAAACCTGGTTCAGTCTGCTTTCCAACAGCCACTGGGAGATTAATTCACCTTTCATCAGGACAATAACCTAAAACACAAGACCAAATATACACTGGAGTTGCTTACCAAGACGACACTGAATGTTCCTAAGTGGCCGAGTTACAGTGTTGACATAAATCGTCTTGAAATCTATGGAAAGACTTGAAAATGGCTGTCTAGCAATGATCAAAAACCAACTTGACAGAGCATGACGATTTTATTAAAGAAAAATGGGCTAATATTGTATAATCCAGGTGTGTAAAGCTCTTAGAGACTTACCCAGATGACTCACGCTGCCAAAGGTGATTCTAACATGCATTGACTCAGGGATGTGAATACTTGTGTCAAATAATTAATTAAAATTCATTTCAATAAATTTGCAACAATTTCTAAAAACATGTTTTCACTTTGTCATCATGGGGCATTGTGGGTAGATGGGTGAGAAAAAAAACACTGATTTAAGCCATTTTGAATTCAGGCTGGAACACAACATAATGTGGAATAAGTCAAGGGGTATGTAGAACAAGGGGTATGTCAAAGGCACTGTAGGTTGGAGGAGAACGCCATAAAGTAGGCTAGCTAGCACATCTAGACCTATCAGGTTCTGTCAAAAAAGACTTCACTATTCCATTCTCTAGTTCTCTGTCCCAAATGGCACCTTATTGCACTACTGTGGGCCCTGGTCAAAATAGTGCACTATATAGGGAATAGGGTGCCATTTGGGATATATCCCACAGTCACTACCAATTAGGACCAGAGTGGCCCAGTACTGACCTGTGTTGCTGTGTGTGAGAAGTTCGAAGCACAGAATGGAATAGAACATGATTGTTTTGTATCTCTAGGATCTGAAGGCCCACCAGGGGCTAATTAGTTTAAACTAATACAGTATGGACTCTTTCTTAATACAAGCCCTCTCTTCCACCTTCTCTCTCCCTCTCTTCTCTCTCTCCCTCTCTTTCCCATGAGTCTCCCTCTCACCCTTTCTCCCTCGCTCCACCTCTCTCCCTCCCCGTATCTCCCTCTCTACTCTCCATCTCCCCCTCCCTCCCTCCCTCCCTCCTCTTACATGGAGAGTGTGTACTAACTAAGATAATTATAATTTCCAGTCAGAGACACCTGACGCTTGCCTGCCCAACAACAAAGACTTGCGGGGGAACTCACAATACACACACACACACACACACACAC